>NC_066580.1:293355314-293602814 GCF_024323335.1 Lathyrus oleraceus
TCCACTCTCCATCACAGTTAAGAGGACCTTCATACCATCCATTTTCGTCTTCCAAAACGGAACGGATCCTCTTCACATTCCAACTTCTCCTTCACCTTCACTCAAAACCTCCCTTAGAATTACGAACAAAAACCGGTAACCACCAACGAACCCTCACTTCACCTCATCAACTACTTCAACCTCACAATCACATCCATCGAACCTCCATTCACCTCCACCCTGCAACCCGCCGCAGAACCCTCCACTTCTCACTTCGCCGATAACCAAACCATTCACAACCTTCAATCACAGAACTGAAACGGAATCAAAAAGAAGAAGCGAAAGAGAAAAGGAAACGAAAAACGCAGACGAGAAAAAAAGAAAAGATATCGGGATTTATCACTTTTCAACAATAATCATGGCGTAATCAACGTATAATCGGTGCTGTCGTCACTTCAATTGTAACCGTTTTGTCCACCGTCGGGATCGAAACGACCAGAACTAGAATCACGCTTGAGATTTCTTCCGGAGGAATCATCATCGGTGGATACGGATTGGAGTTCGTCAAATCCACTGTTGGTTTCTGAAGAGCGTCTTGATTAGCCGTCACGTTGTAAGGTATGGAAGTCTTAGAAATTTAACGTAAATGCGTTTTGTTTTCTTCCATTGACCTGAGTTCTTTCACATATGTCGCACGTGACTCTCCCCATTGCTGACTCACAGTGTTTCATGGTAACATCATCCATTCATTCGTTGGACATTTCACCTGGGCTAATGGGTGGACATTTCATTCGATTAACCTTGCCACGATAAATACTTTTTAGTTATTAGATTTTGGCTATTTCATTTGTGGATTTATGCGGATTAATATGGTTCATGTGGATTTTTTTCCATGATTAGAACTTAGGTTAATTTCCACTCAATTTGTGTGATTATAGTCATTAGATTTAATAGATTTTAGTGCTTTAGAAATAATACTCACTTTAATTGTCCATTTAATCGTTTCTTTGGTTTATGATCATTTTGATTAGATTGAAAATCCCATTTCAATTTATGTGAAGAATACTTTGTATGTCTAATTCCATTTGACATGATCATATGATAAATCTAGATTACTTTTCATTGATTTATCCATTACCTTTTGAATTGATTCTAACCATGGTACATATTTGCATATTGTTGCATCCTTCTTATTCATTCTCATTCATGCTAACTCGTTTGTTGTTTTATGTCCATAAGTTGACTTGGAGAAGCAAGTTCACTCTTAAGCTAGCCATGCTCCTAACCATTCCATTTCCATTCAATAACTTTGTATTGTTTGAAGTACCATGTCACTTGTATGCCTTAGATATGGTACATAGTTGATAGTTTGTAACTTGTATTTTCCTTTCATTCCCTTTCCATTGTATTGTGTGGATCCATCCCCCAATCGTGGGTTAAATGTTCCCCCTCCCCTTAGTCATGTAATAGCTTAGCTTTATCGCTTTCTAGCTTAGTTCACCATGCATGTTAATAATCAAAGATAAAATACAAAATGATAAACAAATCATTTCAAAAGAAACAAAAGGTACTTGATTCAACGTCAAGTTGTTTTCCGAATAAACTAACACCATTGCAACATATATGCTTGATCCAACGTCAAGCATTCTCTATCCACTCCAAGATTCATTCACATCTCTTCTCCATTCTCTTCTCAATCTTCATCCTATCTCTCACCTCCATTCTTCACTCACTACTTTCATAATAAATTCAAGCACTTGATTCAACGTCAAGTTTCTTTTTCAAAACCATTTTTATAACAAATTGGAATGCAAATGGGGTGTTCGTGTTTGTACACAACATTCAAGTAATTGGGTTGTCGGTCGTACCTATCCTGAGGACCCGACACTTGACTTTCCCCCTTAAAACATCTAATCATTCAAACAAGTTAGATCTAGGTGCTATGAGGAAGAAAAAGAATAGTTAGAACTTCATTGTTCTCTCGATTCCCAAGTACTTTAATCGTTGACTGTACTTAGTCAAGGGTTAGATACTTGTCGCCCTTTAAGCTCCAACGATTAAACTTGCCAAATTCCTTTCATAACCAAATCTCTTTTTTGGATGAAAAAGAGTGGTTAGGATAGCTTATCCTCTCAACTCCCGAGTTATTGGGCTGTTGATTGTATCTAGCCAAGGGTCTAATGCTTGTCTCCATGCATAAAATCAACCCCAACAAATCAAATCATCTTTCGCCTTAGGGAACTCTATTCAAAACCTTTCAATAAGGACGCGTTACTTCCATTATACCGTGAACGAAGCTTAAGCCTCCATGTGCGAGCAAGTAATGTTTAACTGTTAGAGTGCGAACCAAGCGTATCCACTTTACCGTAAACAAGCAAATACTTTCCGCTCCCATAACAGAGTATACAAGCAAGTGAATAATAGCACGCGAACGTCAATACTGTTCAGTAAAAACAACCAAACAAATACGCCATTTTTGAGCCAAACTACGAAGCTCTGACTTCCCTATTGCACGTATGGGGATACGTAGGCACAAGGGCCCAAATCCTTGGAGAGCACACTAACTTAAAACTTATTTTCTCCCCATCTTATCCCTTCATCTCATTCCCGATAGCAAGCAACTTACAGATAAATAAACATCCATACGCATTTGATACGAGCAAGTGGTTCCCATGGAGTACCATGGATGTGAGGGGTGCTAATACCTTCCCCTTGCTTAACCGACTTCCGAATCCGCTCTTGGTTGCGAGACCATTTCTCTCATTTGGGGTTTTATCGCTATTTTCCCTTTCCTTTGGAATAAATAAAATCCGGTGGCGACTCTGTATTTTTCGCGGCGCTTCACTTGTTGTTGCTGTTGTTGTTGATATTGAGTTTGATATTAGCCATGTTGAGGAGCAGTTCCTTTTTTGTCTTTCCATGAGAAGTTGGGATGATTCTTCCAACTCGGATTGTACGTGTTGGAATAAGGATTATTCTGCTTCAAAAATTTGATTTCCTCCACTTGTTGAGGAGTTGCAAAACAATAAACAGTTTGGTGTGGACCACTACAAATTTCACAATAGACAGTAGGAGGCGGTTGGACCTGCGCCACCTGTTGGGGGTTTTGTAAAAATCACTGTAAGAGAAAATAACATAGAATAAATATTTTCACAGATTATAATAATATGCCAAGGTTGGTGTGTGAAAATCTCCTATAATGACCCTTGAGTGTATATCTCCTTAATAATGAGAATTGTTTCAATTACCAGATCTTAAGATTGTTTCCCCTTGAGACCTCGGAGGGAAACCTTTGGTATTCAATCTAACCTCTAAGTCCTTTGGTGATTATGATGAAACCAAGCAATTTTACTTTAACAAGAATAACCCGGTAACCATAGGGTATCCCTAGTCCTAGGTGATATCTACTATGGTTTCACTGTATAAAAACCTTAACAATTGCAATCCTGTTAATCGTTAACCATACATCAATCTTGATTTTTCTTATAAAGAAAGCATTACGCAAATTACACAGTGAAATTAACAACAAATAACATGTATTAAGGAAATTAAAACTTCAGAGTCATTACACGATCAATTCAGGGACACCCCCCCTGGCATTGGGGGGTTTAGCCTCTCATATTATTCAAATAAGATACAAAATAAAAACGAGACATTACAAAAGAATGGGAACTTCATTGATCTTCAATTGCATCCGCTCTTGAAGGATCTCCGTTCTTCACCGCTTTTGACCGCTTCAATCTTTATCGTCTCCAATTTGTGATCGTAAAAGTACCTTCTCCATATTCAAAAATCCCCTAAATAGTTCCTGATGATAAATTTGATGTAGAAAAAGTCCAAAATGCCCTCCAAGATCAGTCGTGCCAAAATACAGCAAAAACTGGAAAATGAGGTGTCCAAGCCAACACTGGCCGTGTCAGGCAACACGACAGGTCGTGTTGGGCTTCTGATGAAAAAGCCTTGACATGCCCCTCTAGGGAGGCTGACACGGGCCGTGTCAGCTCCTTGTTTTCTTCTTCCAAATGTCCTCTCCTTACACGGCCCGTGTTGGGTAACACGGGTGGCCGTGTCAGGACTACTGTGTTGCCCAATTTCCTCTTCTGACGGGCCCGGAACGTCCGATTTGCTTGTCTATCTCCCCGATACTCTTGCTTACACATGAAACCAATAGAACTACCACAAAGAGACATAAAATGGAGTATAATGATGCAAACCAAATGTAATCAACAATTGGAAACAACAATGCAAAACATCTAATTTACTAAACAGAACAATAAAACAAGTAGACGAATGTGTTATCGACTTCGTGAAAAGGTGTCGAATGAGTGTCAGAAAACAAGTAGAATTGGAGATTTATCAACCGCCTTTTTGGGTTTTCGACTTAGCGAGTTGTTCGTTTATTTTTCTAGGCGAAGTATTTCTTGACTACATCAGTATTCACAGGACGTGGGAGCTCCTCACCATCCATATTTGTAAGAATCAAGGCCCCACCGGAGAAGGCTCTCTTGACTACATATGGGCCATCATAATTAGGAGTCCACTTACCCCTAGAATCAGATATGAAAGATTGAATCTTTTTAAGCACAAGGTCACCTTCTCTGAATACGTGAGGTTGAACCTTCCTGTCAAATGCTTTCTTCATTATCTGCTGATATAACTGACCATGGCATAAAGTCTTCATCCTCTTTTCTTCAATCAAATTCAGTAGGTCATACCTTCTTTGACACCATTCATCTTCGGATAACTTAGCTTCCATCAAGACACACATTGACGGGATCTCTACTTCTATTGGGAGCACTGCTTCCATGCCATAGACAAGAGAAACGGGGTTGCCCCTGTTAAAGTGCGGACGGACGTACGATATCCATGCTTGGTCACATTGGCGTATGAGGCCGCTTCAACCCACTTTGTGAAAGAATCAATAGCCACCAGAATAAAACGATGTCTGTTGAAAGCTTTGGGCTTAATCATACCAATCATGTCGATGTGTGGTAGAGGAAAGTCATCCTTAGGACTGTCTTTGTTTAGATCTCTGTAGTCAACACACATGTGAATCTTCCCGTCCTTCTTGGGAACTGGCACAATGTTGGCCAATCACCGCGGATACTCTGATATGATAAGGAAACTTACATCAATTTGCTTTTTCACTTCCTCTTTGATTGTGATCGCCATGTCCGGACGAGTTCTTCTTAACTTTTACTTGATCGGTGGGCACTCTGGCCTCAACGATAAATGATGCTCCACTATATCTGTGTCCAACCCTGGCATGTCTTGGTATGACCAAGCAAACACATCGTTATATTCTCGGAGAAGCTCTATCATCCTCTATTTGACCTCTGGCGCGAGCAGTGCTCCAACTTTGACTTATTTTATATCCTCTTCAGACCCCAAGTTGATTACTTCCACAAGCTCTTTGAATGGTTGAATGGTTTTTTCTTCATTTTCGAGCAGTCTAGAGATTTCATCTGGAATGTCTTCCTCTTCTTCTTCTTCTTCCGCTTCATATACAGGGAATTCAAAGTTGCAAGAGGGTATAAGGTCATTGGTTTTAATGAATATGTCATGAATTAATATGCATATGTGATTTTATGCTTGTTTTAGAAATACATAAAAGTGTGAAGTTGTGTGCGGTTATCTGGAAATGTTTATTTGCTTATTTTAGATTACCATTTTCTAGAGAAAAAAAACAGCAAAATAATAAAAACAACAATATGGAAACAAAATAAAATCTTCATTGATTTAATTCTTGAAACACAAGCCCAAACATTGTTACTTTTGCCTTAGGCATAACGAAAGGATTTTTTGAAAAGAAAACAAACAACAAAATATTACTTTGAAATGTGAACAACAATAGGAACATCAACAGAGATCCAGTTTTGGCGAATCACTCTGCGGGCTACGAAGTTGGCTGGGACATCTTTAGGATTGCCTTCCACAATGGAATTGGCTTCAGCTACTTCGTCTTCTGAGCCAAGGATATATTCAATTTCTACATACTGAGGAAAGTAGAAAGGGACATATTCATCTTCTATCTCGATATCGTATTCTGGATCGTCGCGGTAGGGTTTCCATGCTGAATCACCATCCTCAGTGATGACACTAACTTCTGGCAAAGTGGGATTGATGAACCCTCCACTATGGAAAGTTCTTTGATTGAACAAACATATTTACTTCCTTATGCAATCTTCTTGGAAGTAAGAAAGAAGCCTAAACCCTCTCGGTGTTTATTTTCTAGGAGATCCAAAGTTGTTCCCCAACCATTGGTTATACCACCATTTACTAGCCGTTGTGCATCCTTGAATGAAGAGATGAATACTCCTCTCTTGACATCTTTGTCAATCAAAGAAAGGGATAGGAATTGAGTTCCAACAGCTTCTTCAGGTTCAAGATAATCAAAAGATGATAAGTGACTCACAACCAGTGCTTGCTCCCCACAGACTGTCACTAGCTTCCTGTTCTTCACAAATCTAAGCTTCTGATGCAGAGTAGAAGTGACTGCCCCAGCTTCATGGATCCAAGGACGACCAAATAAACAACTATACACAGCTTCTATGTCCATCACCTTGAATGTTATCTGGAAAGTATGAGGTTCGGTGGTCATAGGAAGGTCGACTTCTCCAATGATTGTTTTTTTGGAACCATCAAAAGCTTTGATAATAATCTTGCCACTCTTCATAGGAGCACCTTGAAAAGAAAGTATGGAAAGTGTCGATTTCGGCATGACATTGAGAGACGAGCTTGTATCCACTAACACACTTGACAAAGAGTCATTCATACAGTTGATTGAGATATTTAGTGCCATGTCATGATTTCTTCATTCTTCGGGGAGCTCTTCATTACTGAAACTCAAGTTGTTGCAGGCCGTGATGTTAGCGACGATACCATCAAACTGTCTGACCATCACATCATGGTCTACATAGGCTTGTTCTAAGACTTTCTACAAAGCTTCACAGTGAGCCTCAAAGTTCATCAACAAAGATAACACAGATATCTTGGAAGGTGTATGCAGTAATTGTTCCACGACATTGTATTCACTTTTCCTGATGATCTTCAACACCTCATCGTCATCACTTTTCAGATTCATGCTATCAGATTGGCCAACCGGTTCAAAAGGGATCTCAACATGAGCCTGCTTTCCTGCTGAGACATCCTCAGTCCTTTTTGCAAATATACGTCCACTCCTTGTGACCCTGCTTACATCAACGATGTTAACAATTGAGGGCAGAGGAACCTCCTTTCCATTCTCAGTCATTGTAGAATTGTACTTGTAAGGCACGACTTTATCAGATTGGTAGGGAATTGGGCCCGACAAGTTAATGACCAGAGGAGTCACAGAATTCTTCCGACTGTCATAAATAATTTGTATAGGCTCGGAATCATTGAACTGAGGAACTATGAAATTCACTTCGTTGTCACTATTGACCATATTTACCTTAATATAATCTCTGGCTTGGTAGGCTACAATGTAACCTTGGTCCATTTGATCCTGGAGATCCGTTACAACAGTTAGGCATCCTTGAGAGTTCCTGGAACAAACCCTGCAAGAGGCGTAGTTATGTGGAGGCATAAAACCATTCTTGCTATATCTGGCGTGTTTCTTTACTGAGTTCTCGCCCAACAACCATACATAATAGATATAGAAATTGCACGGGCAACCATATACCATGTTAACTGAGGCTGAACCATGTTGCGGTAGAGGATTAACTTGAACATTAGGGTTTATATCCTTAAATTAAAGGATACCACTCTTGATGAGCCTCTGAACATCTGACTTTAGACCAAAACAATTTTCAATGTTGTGTCCTAGTGCCCCTTGATGGTAAGCACAAAATTGATCTGCCTTGTACCAATAGGGAAGGTCCTTTGGCACGGGTGGTAGAGACCTTGTCTGGACATGATTTTTAGCTATCAGTGTAGGAAACAATTTTGCATAGGACATTGGGATAGGATCAAACTGTGGCCTTTTTTGAATATGATTTTGATTATTAAATTGAGAGCGAGCCTGTTGTGAAGGTTGTAGATTTGATGGTTGTTGATGAACATGTTGTTGTTGCTGATGATGTTGAGGATATTGTTGTTGATGTTGATGCAAGAACGGTGGCTGATAAATTGGCGCTACCATTGGTGGACTAATGATTGGTGAAACGGCTGCAACATGTTGATACTTTCTTCTTTGTCTTCCATATAAAACGACACTAACATTAGATTCTTTCTTCTTGGAGAAATTATTGGTGAATTTCTTAACATGACTAGAAGCGCCGTTTCATTAGTTAAATGTTCTTCTCTGACTGCTTCCTTAAGTCGCATGCTCGTGTTTACCATCTTGGTGAAATCACTGGGTGCGCTAGCGATCATGTGGTTATAGTAGAGTGAACTCAGAGTTTTCAAAAAGATTTTAGTCATCTCTTTCTCTTCAAGTGGATGGCAAATTTGTGCAGCAATTTCACGTCACCTTTGAGCATATTCCTTGAAACTCTCTTTGTCTTTATGAGACATGGCACGGAGTTGATCTCTGTCCGGAGCCATATCTACATTATATTTGTATTGATGAAAAAAAGCTTCACCAAGGTCGTTGAAAGTACGGATCTTCGTGATGTCCAAGCCCATGTACCACTTAAGAGTGGCACCAGTTAATCTGTCTTGAAAGTAGTGGATCAGAAGCTGATGGTTGTTAGTCTGAGTTGACACCTTCCTAGCATACATCACCATATGACTTTAAGGACATGAATTTCCTTTGTATTTCTCCAAGTCTGGTACTTTGAATTTAGACGGAATTTGAACATTAGGAACTAAACAGAGTTCGGAAGCGGTCTTGCCAAAAAGATCCTTACCTCGAAGAGCGTTGATTTCCCTTTGCATTTCTAAGAACTGATCTTAAAATCCCTCTAACCTTTCATCTACTCCCACAACTTCTCTTGGAACAACGTGATAAATGTTTTCTTCATTATAAGGAGTCATATGCACCACATGAGGAGGTACATACATCACAAAAGTCACTACTGGAGCTTTAGTGTTTTGAGGGCGATATCTAGTTGGCATATAACCGTGAGGCATTCCCCAAGGGAAACCGGGTGGCATGTGATATTGTTGATCATTGACGGGCTCCACTAGAATGGGCGTCGAGACGTTCTCAAATATTGTTGTTCATTGTATTGGATCTTGAGAATTGTTCGATGACTGATTATGAGCAGCCACCAAAGTCTCCATCATAGCAGTAAGCCTTTCCAAACTGTCTTGCAAGGTGATTAATTCCTCCTTGAGCTCTGGATTTTCTTGTTCAAGCTGACTCATCCTTCTCCAGCGACTGACTCGAGTATTGTACTGGTGATTCAGTTTGACTATTGGAGGGAGAAGACATGTGAGAGTTTATTGAAATGCAAGAACTTGTGCTTGAATGATGCATGATATGCAGATGAAAAAGATAAGTTTTAATTTTTAAGAAACTCAATAATTTATTGCAAATTTTATCGAGACAAAATTTGGTATAAACTGAACAAAAACCTCTTTTTATTAAACAATTGAGGGATTACAAAGGATGAAATACAATTTCAACGATCCTAAACAATACAAGAGGAAAACAACTAAGTCTATGAGTCCTAAGGAATCCCATATGTAGAAGGTTCTGCTGCTAGCTGATGCTTCCTCTTCTGCCTCTTTAACTGAGCATTCTCGATCATAAGCTTGTCGATGATTCCCTTCCAAGCACCTGAGGTGGGAGGTATGTTGGAGTACTCATGAAATGGTTAGACTTTAAAGAGAAGTAAACCTTCTTGTTTCTCCTGTTTCCTCTCAGCTTGTTGTTCTAGAATCTCAATCAAATCATCCTTCTCCTTTAGCTGCTGCTTCATCTTCATCTTCTTACTATTTAAGATATGGTACTTGCCTTTCCAAGTGTCTCTTTCCAATTTCAACCTAGCCAAAATTTATTGAAACTTTTCCTTATTCTCAATAGGAATGGTGGGTGATGATGTTATAGCATAAGGGAATGAGGGTTTCTCAGGAGCATAAGGCATCTTAAGTTCACTGGCTCTAGCACAAACCCATTGGGTGTACGGCTCAAAAGCAACACAATTCTTTCTTACTAACCGGCCTTTTCCTTTCCTGTGAATGTTGCACAAATCATGTATGATTCTATCCTTCAAACTGGAGCTCTCTTCTTCATTGAGGTAAAAGAAACCTGACAACAGAAGGTTATCAGGTTTATTTGCCATAGGATATCCTAATTGGCATCTGGTAAGTATGGGGTTATAGTTAATTCCCCCATGTACACCAAGGAGAGGTACATTAGGAAATTCACCACAACTATCAAGAATTACTCCAACATCATAGGAGGGGTCATACTAATGTATATTCCCTTGATCAATAGACATGAACCTTTGAGACCATCTGAGCTTTTGTGGATTCTCCCTGAAGAGCCTGGATCTGGGTAAGTGAGAAATAAACCACTTATATAGGAGAGGTGCATAACAAAGAATGGTTCCACCACCTTTCTTAGTCCTATGATGGATATAATGATAGGTATCTCCAAGTAATGTGGGTATTAGATTACCAATTAAGAAGATTCGTACAACATTAACACCCACAAAGTTATCAATGTTTAGGAAGAGCACAATTCCATAAATGAGTAGAGAAAAAATGGCTTCAAAGGCATCTCTACTATTTTCTTCTGCAAAGACAAAGGCTTTCTCCATCAGGAATCTAGAGGTTAGACCTAGAATCCCTCCTTTTGTAATGAAGTTGGCCTTCACAACAGACGTTTCTAGGTGAAGTGCTTCAATAATAGTTGTTGGTGTAGGGGTCTTCTCTGAACCGCTGAATGGTAATTTGTCAGAGACTGGCATACCAAACCAATAAGAGTATTCTTCTAGAGTAGGCATAAGATGGTAGTTTGGAAATGTGAAGCAATGGTAGATTGGATCATAAAATTGTACCAGGGTGTTGAGAACTCCATCTTCAACCTTGGTCTTTAAGATACCCATAAGTCTTCCATACCAAGCTCTGAAATCCTCTGGACTAACTATCATAGAACTAAGCTTCTTCAACTTTGTTAAGTCAGGACTTTTGAAAGTGTATTTGTTGGTATTCCTCCTTCCAAGTTCCATTTTACCTATCGGTATTTGCAAAAGAAAACTATTGCATTTCTTTGTTTTTATGAAAAAAGGTTTTTATGGATGCATGAATGCATGAAAGCATGTTTCACAAATACGGGTTTAGGGTTTTGACATTAAGCATGGAGCCAAGGGTCTAACCATCCCACAATGTATGAATTAATGTGTTTATTTTGTACCTGTAGAATAAGGTTCTAAAGTGGTCCACATAGTCATAGATCCATCTTTTGGATATTATCCGTTTAACGACTTGCTCACAGACCAATAATATTCTCAAGAGAAACTCGTCTGAGTGTAGCATTGCGTAACAATTACCTCAGATCTTACACTTGGATAATCTACGCCCTACTACGCCCTACATCCTAAAAAGGCTTATAGGGGTTGAAAGGGTTCTAAAGGTCCTCAGTTTCTTAGACTCCCAGGTCGAAGATAATAATGTCACTATGATATTTACTCGCAACAACAAATATTACCACCAAAGGGGTCTCCACTGAGCGGGGTTATATCATATGTTAATTGATCAGTGCATTTTGATGCATATTCTTCTACTAATATACTTAGGCAACTTTATAGTTTATTATACTATTTTTATCATTTTAGTGTGTTTTTATATTTAAGTTTATTTTTGACTTTATTTTATTTTCGTACTTTATTTTCAGCATAAATATTTATTTGATACCTTGTCACTATGCAGATCATAACTTGAGCTATAAAAATCAGATTGATGCATTCTAATATATGTTGGAAAGATAAGAGAAAGAGCTGCAAGTTTCTTGTTAAAGACAAAATCTGATTCAGAGTGAAGGAGGACCGAACAATTTGTTGAAGTTCCAAACTTAATTAAAATAGTTAGTTTGAGTCGGGTTTTATAATTTTCGGGTCGGATCCCATAAGGGTCTGAATTTACCTTTTATTATATTAGGTCTTTCCTACTACAATAATCTTATTCTAAATTTTGATGATACAATATTTCTTAGAACATTTCATGGAGAACTAAAGTTCACAAGGTTGATATGATGTAATCGGTTTCCGCCGATACTTTGAGGTTTCCTAATTTTCAATCAAATGTCTTTTTCCTTTCAATATTTTGTTTTATGTCTTGTATGCTTTATTCAAGTTCTATAGAATATGTGTTGATTAATTTTGATTGATATATGTTCCATAATCGCGTTTGCTTAATTCGCATGTGCTTAACCCGTTTGCTTAATTCAGAATCTGTTTGCTTAAGTTCTATAGAATGCGTGTTTTTTCTCTTGTAACTAAAAAACCACAGAAAAACATGCATTTTTTTCATGTAAGAAAACAAACAAAAACAAAGAAACTGAATGAAATAAAACAAAGTAAATGGTTCCCTCCCTCACACTTAAAATATTCATTGTCCTCAATGAAAGAACATAAATATAAAATAAGAGAGAATAAAGATAGGAAGGAACACACCTAAGGAGTCAAGGTGGATAGATGACCACATAAACAACATTTCTCAAAGAGAGATCTTTTATCTTCTTCCGAAGTGGGGCTCTTATGGAGTAGCTTAAGGCGGTGTCTATTGACTTTGAAATTTTTATCAGTGTCTTCACTTTTTATTCCTGGGTCAAAAAACATTCTTCTATAGGTGAAAGTTTCGAATGGACAATTGAAAGTGGTCTTCCTTTTGTCCTCTGGTATAATATAGATCTCATTTTTCATAACATCCAAGATCAAGGGGTTAAACCGCCTTTAGGGCTACCTAACTAATTTTGCTCCATCTTCAAGTAAGACCTGATTCATACATATTGATGAGCTAATATCAGGAATGTCAGTCAAAGTCCATCCAATTGCCTTCTTATGTTCCCTTAATACTTGTAACAACTTCTGTTCCTGTTCAGATTCAAATTTAAATGAAATTATTACAGGAAAATTTTCATTAAATTCTAAAAATACAGAGAGTGGCTTTAGCTCTAAAGTAGATGGTTGCTCAATGGATGGTAAAATTTTGGCAGCAGGAACTGCATTTACATCTGCAACATCAGCTTTGTCAGTCAAAATCTCATAAGAAATATCAACCTGTAAAACAACTTCAATTTTAGCACAAACCGAATATAAGTGAGTATCATTACAAACATCACAAGTATAAGTGTCATCAAAATCAGACAAATAAGGGAAATCAGCAAAAAGCGAATCAGCTGCAGCAAGCTCTCTTAAGATTCTATTCTGATCAGTCATGATATGATTATTAAATTCAAAATCAGAATCAAACCAATATAGAATCAAATAAAATCACTATCAAAAATGACATAAAATCAATAATAAAATCAAAACCAGAGTAAAATCAACATAAAATCAAATCACTATCAAATCAAACTAACAAAAGCACTAATAAAATCTAATGAAAAAAAACGATTAAAATAAAATCTAAAAATTATGAAAAATTGACTAAAAATCAAATAAAATCAAATACGAATCTACAACTTTTTTTTGGATTTTTTTGAGAATATAAAAACAGAAAATAAATCAAATAAAATAGAAAAATAAGGAATTTGCGATTTTGAGGGTCACAATCCCTTGGAATTCTCTTCAAAAGGAGTACTATTTCTTGAAATTTTTTGGAGCACCTGATAGGCTGCTGGGATAGTTACACCATTATACTGCAACCCTGCAAATCAACAAATAAACAAAAAATAAAACAAAACAAAATGCTAACAAGACTCTAATATAGGATTCTAAAATTAGTTAATATTATCAAAGAGTCCCTGACAACGGCGCCAATTTGATCCGCTGTCGCACACGGGTCATTAATCATGCTTATGATTACTCCAGACATGTAACTTTGATTATACCATCATCCTATCTTATTGGTATTCTCTAATTCGGGTTAGGATTTCCTCACCGCTTATAGATCTCCATAATGAAACCCCAAGCAAACGTAGAAACAAAATAATAATAATAATAATAATAATAATAATAATAATAATAATAATAATAATAATAATAATAATAATAATAATAATAAACATGTATAAACAAGTTAGGTATCACCCATTTAATATTATGTCCCTAGTGAAATCGCAATTTCTATCACGGTGAAGAATCAGAGACCAAGCTATTAGTTAGACTTGACTCATGAATCAAAATATCACCACCAAACTTTAATTTATCCAAGGGAAGGGGAAAATATTCAAAAATAATCCAATATGTATATGCAAAGCTAAAATATCAAACTTAAGCTAAGCAAAAAGAGGGGAGATTCTAAGGTACAGGGATGTGTTATGAAAAGGGAAGGTATTAGCACCTTAATCATCTGTAGTACTCTATAGGAACCTTTTAAATATATGTGTTTGATTTAAAATTATTTGCTATTTGATTGGGGAGATGAGAAAAAGAACATCTTTTTATTATTTGATGATTTGAAAAGACATTGAGTCTGATGCCTACGTACCCGTGAAGAATCAAAACCTCGTAATTCGGGTTCAAAAGTAAGAAGAGATTTGTTGGGGTTGATTTTATAAGAAAGAGACAAATTGTCATCTTAAGGAGAAAACTCACTTTAAAACCACCACAAACATGTAGAGGATAGATCTTTGCATCAAATTGAAAGAAGGGCTCTCACTTGGATATAGAATGAACAAGTATGCCACATACCTCTTCCAAATGGAAAAGAATCAATATCAATCTCAACAATATTATGGGGTAGGAGATTTAAATCTCAACTAGGGATGACTCATGTCTAATCCTTTTATGAAAAGGTTTTAAACATGGAAAAGCCAAAGTGGCAAAAGGGTTTGAATTAAGTTTGTGTTTGTTTAGGTCTTATGAAAAGATCTTTGAATATGCTTAAATGTTTTGAAGCATTTGAAAACAATGACCTAAGTCAAATTTTATTATGAAGATGGTTATAAGAAGGAAAGAGACAAATAGAATACTAAGGTTTACATTGAGGGAGACCTAAGATTGTATCTAGAAGTTTTGGATTAAGGGGAAGCAAAGTTGTACAAGATGCAGATGAATACACACATGCAAAATGACAATAATGTCATGATTCCTTTCCCTTGGATATAAACAATAACAAGGTTGAACTTGCATTAACATTAAGACACAAAATATGGCTAAATACATTGGCAACCACAAGGTGAGTGAGGTATGGATGACAATATTGATCATAGTTTTTAGACATTGAGATAAACATAAATAAGACATTATGAAGTTTCACATAATATCACAACACAACACATTGATGGTGAAGACAAAATCATATTTGACATGTGTAACACCTCAAAATTTACCCTCATCTTCTTGAGACTAGTTTGACACATTGCATTTCATATTTTAGGCCATTAGGCATTGTATTTTGCATCTCATGTAAAATGAGAAGGTCATCTTCCAAGGTCTTTTCAAAAGATGGAGAAGTTACATGATTCAAGCCTGAGGGTCTCTATGAATTGATTATCAACCATCTGAGGGTTTGCACTTCAATTAGGGTTTCTTGATTCTTCAAAGGTCTTGAGCATTATCTTATCTGCAAGGATATATCACCGTCATCATGGTTCTATCATCATCAAGGGTTTCATAGTTCATCCTCAAGTTCCTCTGAATTAGGGTTGTGACCTCTAGTCAACCCTAATCAATATTATTCTTCCAACTAGGGTTTCTCAAAGAGATGAGGTATTTGCTAGGGATGAGGATCAAATGATTGTTATGAGGAGCTTACATGAGCTAGGGTTTCATTTTTGAGCAATTTCCCCAAGTGGTAGAGGCTCAAGTGGATCAAGGCATTTCAAGGTCATCTGAGGACCAAAAAGTCAACTGTGCAATCAACTGAGGGTTATGAGGTGGGGAAATGAGTTGAAACACCTCAATCATGTTCAAATGAGGCCTATTCATCATTTAAATCATCCATCTTGAAGATTCAAAGGTCAGGGCAAAAGTTACTAAAAATGGAAAATGACCTGTAATTCAGAGTTTCCAAATTTGGCAAGTTTTTAGTCAACATTCAACTTGACTTGTCAATATCAAAGAAGTTTCAAATGGATTTTTGGTGAATATGAAAGTTTTATATCTTTGTCTCCCCTTTCCAAAAAGTCCTAATTCATGTCCATATGATGAATGGTTGAGAAGTTATGGTCATTTGATCACAAGGTGTGCATGGAAATTCAAAATGGCCTAACTTTTGATACAATGCTCCAAATTGGTCCGTTCTTTTTGCAAAATGTTTCTCTTGATCAAGACATCTCAAAATATCCTTTTCCGTGCATGGGAAAAGTGTGTATGCTCATCATTTCACATGTGTTCATTTTGGAGGGAATTTCCATAATTCAAATTTGGCTTATGATACAAGCAAATAACAAATTCCATCATGACCATTGGATGATTTTGAGTGAATTGAAAGCCTTGCATGGGAAACTATACGTGCATTATGGCCATGAAGTGTCACTTTCATTTTTTTGCAAATGGCTTAATATCTCCTTAATCATGATTAGTAAAGGTCTAATTTGGTTCTCAGCATCATTAGCATGAAGTATAAATACAGAAACCCTAGCCATAACTGCCATAACTAACTTTTGAGATCAAAATTCAAGAAATTCTCCAAATTTTCTCTCTCTTCGATTCTTCAATTTCTCCACACAAACACCAAATATTTTTGTAGATTCTTGATCCTCATGCAATTCTGAGCAAGAATCAACCATTGTTTTGATCAATTGAGCCATAATTCAAGCTGTTCAAGCACAATCTCATGAAGATGGAAGTTTGAAATTGAGGTAGATTCAAGTGGTTTCATCTCATTCTTTTTGCACAAAGCTTCAAGACAAGTTCATAGAAGTGGATCTGGAGCTTATGAGCACTTGAAAGCACGATTTCAGCAAGCTTCACTTCAAGGTGAGTTGAAATTCAGCATCACCTTTTGCTGTTTTATGTACATAAACGTGTAGATCTTGTTGAGTAGGTTATGGAGATGTGTTTAGAATTGATTTTGGTGAAGTATTGAAGCTGTTAGGTTGAATGTAAGTTTGGATCTACAAACTTATTATCTTCGATCTGGAAAAACTAGTAGGAATTAGGAAGAATCATTAGCATATTTGAGATCCTCGTGGAAAACCGGTTCGAACGGTATAGGCTTTGTAAGATTCTGCAAAATCTCACGGCGGAGCCACCGTAGGGCTCGCCGGAGAAGACGACCAGAGCTTAGCTCCGGCATCTCTGTAATTTGTTAGGGTTTGGTGACGTGGATGCTGCGTGTGTGCCTTACGTGTACGGATGATTGGTAGCGATCGCTTTGACTTAGCCACGCGTTACTTGGACTGCTGACTGAGCATGCCAGCGCGTTTAATGAAACGGTGCACTTCATCCTTTTTAACATGGACCATTGGATCATGAGCGCGCCAAGATCTATGGCTCATGCTTTTTCTGTTTAATTCAAATTATTTCTTTTCCCTCCATTTCATTTAATAATTCAATTGTTTTTTCTTATTTTGTTTTAATCATAAAAAATTGAAAAATGATCCAAATTAACTCCAATTTTTTTCCTAGTTTTGTATGAATGTCTAGCTTTTTATGGTATTATTTTCATGATTTGTTGATGTCTGATTTTTAATGTGTGAATTTTTTGATCCATGCCATGCTATTTTGATATGTTGCATTCAATGCTTTGTGAAATCTTCATCTTTGATCCAATTGATCTGATTTTTTGTATGCTTGATCTTCACTCATGATATGATTTTTGGTCATTGGTTTGGAATTTTTCTCATATGCTATCATTGTTTTTGACACATGAAGATGTATGTGACAATTTGTGTCACATTTTTTGCATTGCATTTGTGCATTTTTGATCACATAGAATTTGAATTTTTCTGGATTTGATCTTTTGCATAATGATTGTTCATGACATGTTGAACTTGCATAAAAAATTTCAAGGTCATTGCATTCTTTTCTGTTTTGATTTGAATTTTCTAAATTGGAAGTTCACTTTGTGCACATTTTGTGATCATTGCATAGCATAGGCCATTTGAGATATTTGCTTTTTGAATTGATGCTGGTCCTTTTGAGGACATTTTGTGACATGTTTGAATGTGCCCTATGTGGAAGATTGAGTTCTGTTTTGATCATTTGGTTTGGTTTTGAACTTAGTCTTTGTACTAGTGTTTTGTGCATAAACTAACTGTGCTTTGTGTTTCAGGTTTGGACATTTAGCATTGATGGTTGAGTTTGTTCTCACTTTGTGAGATACAAATGCTTTGAGTTCTAACTTTTGTTTGTTTTGTAGGATTTTAAGTGATGTGATTGAACTCATGAGTTCATTTGAGTGCTTGAGCATTGTTCATTGAGTTGTGCAACTGTTGAATGGTTTCACTGTTTGTCTGTTGGTTTTATGACTTAAGTATTAACTGTTTAGTCTTTTGTACATGTACATTAGTTGCTTGCTTTTAGCTCTTGCTTGAGCTTTGGATTGTGGTTAATACACCACTTAGGTAGTTATCTTCTTACTTCATGTAGTCTGGAAGTCCTATCACCTTTTTGGCAGGCATTTTGCTGGCAAGTCCTCATTCAGAGGCTCTGCTTGTGTTTGTTTACATTTGTGCCAAAGACCTCCAAGATGAGGCATGTGATACTTGATAAGACCTCCAAGAGTAGAGGCAATTGACGGATAAAAGGGATTAGTAGCCAATCCCCCGTTATTCAGTGAGTTGTTCTTTATGCTCGCACTACGTGCTGATGCTCCAGAACATGTACCCAAGATCTTTGTCCAGAGTCTGTCAAGTGGAATAGGATCCCACTTTCTGGATCCCCACGCTTTCTGTGTCATGAGCTCACCCTGGCCAGGGTTAAGAGCACGAGGTCTCATCCTCATTTACACTTTGATCTGCTCACCCTGACGTTCAATGTCAGTGGTTAAGAGCTACAGATTACCCATTACAGTTTGGCTTGTTTGTCGAGGTTGATATGACCCCTCTTGACTAAAGCCTACCCATGGTTTGAGCCTCTTGTTTGGATATAGTGTGTGATGCTTGTTCACCGGTGTTGGTGTGTTTATCTGCTTTCCTCTTCTCATCTCCATTTCTGTAGGAGTTGTATGATTGACTTCTGAGGAAGTAGGATTCTTGTTAGAGACCTCAATTTAGGGACATTGATGGCATGACAACTATTAGGCTCGAGTCTTAGTCTCCCTATTAGTTTATTGTTTCCCTGGTCTCTGGTTAGGAGAGTGTTTTACCCCTGTTAAGGGGAACTACGTCGCCCTGATTCTCATACTAGATGAGATACGTAGGCAGGAGGTTGTAAGCAATCTCTCCGGGAAACCTTTTCTCTTTTTGTTGTTTTGTGCGTGTGCACCCTTTATTTGTTTCTTTGGTGTGAGTGTCTGTTTGTTCAGCGTGTGCATGTGTTGTATGTTCATACCTTGGGGATTTCTTTTGTTATCATTGGGATTCATTTGGGGTTCATTTGTGGTGATTGTTATTCACATCGGGGTTCACCTTTGGGGTTCGTTTGTGACGGTTGTCACTCACTTGGGGTTCATTTGTGACGTTTGTGATGCTTATTCACTTGGGGTTCATCTTTAGGGTTCATCTTTGGATATTTGGTTACTTTGTTGAGGTTCATTCTGATAACCTTTTTCTTTGGTGTTCGCTGGTTAGCGTTGGTTATTGTTGGGAGTCGGATGTAAGTCCATGTATTGGCATTCTGTTTCCTTTTGTTTGGTTATTATTAGGAGTCGGGTGTAAGTCCATGTATTGGCATTCTGTTTCCTTTTGGGTGTTTCTTTAGACGTCTCAGCGTCCATTTTTGGTGTCTTATTTCGGCGTGCGTTAGCCGAGCTACGAATGCTCTGATTCTTCTCTAGATAGAGAAGATACGTAGGCATAGGATGCGATATCCTAGCGAGCATGCCTCCCTTCCCCGAACTACGTTGACTCTGATGTTTGTTTCTGACAAACTACGTAGGCCCAGGATGCGACATCCTGCCGAGTCCACTTCCTCCGTTTTCTTTCTTCATCCACCTGTTTATTATTCCAGTTTGTGCAATTTCTTTGAGCAGTTTTATTAGCAACCTTTTCCTATTCTTTGAACTATCTTTTGAGCGTGGATCCCGTCGAGTACAACGGACGTGATGGGTGCTAACACCTTCCCCTTGCGTAACCGACTCCCGTACCTCGTAATCTCTAGTCGTAAGACCATTCCTTTCCCTTTCTTAGGTTAGTCCTGCGCTCCCTTTCCGTCATAGGATGAATAGCGTCGGTGGCGGCTCTGTATTTTCCCGCCGGTTGTTTTTCGCGTTGCGACAGCTGGCGACTCTGCTGGGGACAGGAGTTGACCTCTTGCTGGTCCATCTTCCCTAAGCGAGTCAATCCTAGCGCTCTCTAGCGTAGTTTTTGGGTTAGTTTGGGTTGCTTTTACTGCTTATTTATTGCGTTTGTGATTATTATACTGTGATTGTATATATTTGCATATATGTTTGCATGCATCATATTATCACTGTGCTGGATTCTGGACAAGTGTGGTTCTTATGATTTGGGGTGGGTGTTCTGAGTGGGGCTAAAACCCAGGCCCGAGTATACACCTATGATTAGTGTGGTCTCATGTCTCTGCTTATGTTGGATCAACATGATGTTGAGACGTGACATACCACAGTCGGACGAGGTTCTTCTGAGAGAGCCCCTCCTTGTGGAGTTTCCACTATGGTTGGGTTACCTCTTTTGAGCTGTTGACTTTGGTGACCGTTCTTTCCCGGATCTTTGGTTTAGATGATCTTATGAGAGCTGCACGGCACACCCGAAAGGGCAAACCCGTTGAGTATCTTGTCCGATTATCGAGGCCATTATCCGCCTTAGGATGACCTTATTAGAATTCACATGTGAGGGGAGGGTTTGGTTCCTACAGGTACAGGTTCTGTTGGTGATTCTGTGATGGTGACTTTGGTTCAGTGTGATTTATGGATTTATTTCTGGGACGCCGGAGTTCTGTCTGTGGTATTTATCAGCGGGTTCCGTTTATTTCGGATTCCCCAGGTTGAATTTGGGGTTGCTTGTCCAGATGATCTTGTTGTTATTTGGTCAGTGATTTACCTGTGATGATGGTGATGTATCCTCCAGGTCCGTTTATTTCGGAACTCCCAAGTTGAATTTGTGGCTACTCGGTCCCTCAGATGGTTGTGATCAGTTCAAAGACCAGAATCCAGTATAGTTGATGTTCAAATGACTTGGAGGATGGCACTATGCATTGCATTCATGCATCTGCATTATTCCCATTTTGCATTTATCCGCATCTAACTCATGTTTATCCATATGCAGGGTACATTCTTGATTGAGATCCTGGTTGAGAGGCATCCTTGTTCCAGATATGGGGACAGACTTGAAAGCTGATGTTGTATACAGATTCTTTGATCCAGAGATTGGCGTGTTGAAAGATATGATAGCATTGATTACGCCTGACCATGTGGGGATGTTCCGTGAGGCTTATGGTGGTATTCTGAAGATGGTTTTCAGGCTAACAGATGGGGATAGGAGTGTCATCCATACTCTTCTCCAATTTTATGATCCGGGTTTGAGATGTTTTGTCTTCCCGGATTACTTGTTGGGACCTTTGATGGAGGACTATGTCGGTATCCTGGGTATTCAGGTCAGAAACCATATTCCTTTTTATGTCACTAAGGAAGAACCTGATTTTGGTGAGATCTCTCGTGCTCTTTATTTGATCCAGGAAGTGACTAAGAGAGGTTTGAAGGAGAAAGGAAAGTTGCCCGGTTTTCATCTGAGTTTCTTGGAGGCTAAAGCCAAGGAGCATGCTGTTTTAGGTAATTGGAAGGCCGTTTGTGCTTTACTTGCCGTAAGCATTTATGGAATCATCTTGTTCCCTAATCAGAAGAACTTTGTGGACATTAATGCCTTCCGGGTGTTTGCTCAGAGGAATCCCATTCCTACCTTGATCGGGGATGTTTTTTATTCAGTTCATAATCGGAACGAGAAGCGGCGTGGAGGTTTGGTCAGATGTTGTGCTCAATTGTTATATGAGTGGTTCATGGGATATTTGCCTTCCAAGGGTGCCTTTGTCTTTCTTGATCATACTGTCAATTGGGCAACCAAGTTGATGGGTTTGCGAGCCAAGGACATAGTTTGGACTCACATTGATGTGGCTGGGCGATACTTCATTTGCAGTTGTGGGAGTTTTCCCAATGTGCCCCTTATAGGAGTTCAAGGTTGTATTAATTATAACCCGACGCTTCTTAAGAGGCAAATGGGGTTTGCTATGGAGGTTCCTCCTCTCGAGTGCGAGATTCAGGAGTCTTTCTACTTCCCGGTTGAGGGTAATCAGTCATCGTTGAGGCAAGTGTCTGAGGCATGGCGTAACATTCAAAGGAAAGGCAAGATTCCTTTTGGTAGAGCTAATAACAGGTCTTTTCCTCCGTTTGATGATTGGCTCAGAGAGAGGGTTGAGCTCACTCATCTGCCATTTCCTGTGGGTGATCTTTGGTATCCGTTGATTGAGGAGACACGCTCTTCTGTTAGTATGGAAGAATTTCTTGAGATGAGGAGGGCAAGAGATCAACTGCAAGCAGAGAAGACTGAAATAGAAATGAGTGTTGCTAGAATTCAACTGGCTAATCAGGAAATCAAAGGGAAAGCAGAAGACCAGGCTAAGAGACATGCTCTGGAGGTGAAGCGTTTTGAGATAGACACCGCCTATTACTGTAAGATCAGCCAAGCTTTAGAGTCATCTACGAAGGAGCACGACCTTACCAAAGAGCAGTTGGCTAGAGCTTTGAGGATTATTGAAGATGAAAAGAAGAGACAAGTCCTTGTGAAGACTCAGAGGGAAGCTAGAGCCAAAGCCCTTACTGCAGAGTGGGAAGCAAAGCTAAGGGTTAAGGGAGAAGAGAAAGCGAAGATTATGGCCGAGAGAGATCACTATCTTGCTGGGAGGGACCATTATTTCCGTCAGATGAAGATTCACCCGAAAGAGGTGGGAAGACTTCAGCAGGAGAACACTGAGCTCAGGTTCGCTATGAAGTTTACCAGGATGGTTGTTGGTGCAGAGTCTTCTGTGAGGCCTTCTTCAGATTAGACTTTTATTGCAGTTGTTATCATGTGTTGGATTACCGTCAGGCATGTTGACGGAATTCACTTGCTTGTATTTCTTTCCGATTCTGGAGGATGTAAAGTTGATTTGTATCAAACATGATGTATGATTCACGCACGTGTAGTGCATTTTTGCTATACAATGGTTATTATCATTCAGTGATTGATCTTCAAGCTTTATTTGCTTTTCTGTGTACACTCACCTAACATACACATGGTCGGGTGATATCTTTGCTAAAACATGACTCTCTGTTCCGTATGGTAAAACCAGATGATTGATGTCAGAATGATACCGTCGGATTATTATTCGTCTCACTGAAACCAGGATCGAAAGACAGAGTGTTCCTCATATGGATAGACATTGCATTCATGCATGAATCATAATAACTTGTCTTCTATTTTGCAGGTGTCGGTTTCTAACGTGTTTGAATGTTTCAGGAATCATTGCTCGCGCACGCAGAATCATTCCTTTGCACGTAGCTCGTCCACACAGATACCCTACCAGACGCAACAAACCCAAACTGATGGATCCACCCAACGCTGACATTCTCGAGCTGAAAGAGAAGATGAGTGAGTTGATCAACGTCATGCAAGGGTTCGCCTTGGGGCAGAAAGCACTTGTTGAGAAGATGGAGAAGCTTGAGCGGGCTTCGGTTGCCAATAGTGGCAATAATCAAGAGGGTACCTCCAATAATGGTCTTGGTGGTTCTAGGGATGGTGGCGATCCCAAAAGGAAGGCAACTACTGCTGGTGTTGTTATCAACAATGGTGGTGGTTTTGGTTTTGCTGTAGGCGGAGGACTAGGTCCTGTGGGAAATACTCTGAAGGATAATCAGTTTCCTCCTTTCTTTGGGGCTGTGGAGGATAAAGAAGAAGATCAGTTCTTTATGTTGAACGAGCAATTTGGTCAATATGGTGTTCAACCGCCGAACAAAGAGATTCAGGTACTGGCAGAGAAGATCAGGGCTCTGGAAAGCCATACCTCTCCTGGGGCTATCAATATGACAAACATGGGGATGGTTGAGGGGATTGTGATCCCACAGAAGTTTAAAGTGCCCACGTTTGATAAGTACAATGGGAGTTCTTGCCTGGAAACTCATCTTCAGGCCTTTGTCCGAAAGATATTTGCCTACACCATGGATCGGAAGCTCTGGATGTACTTCTTCCAGGATAGCTTATCTAGTGGGTCTCTTGAGTGGTATACCAAGTTGAGATCATCAGATATCATGAGTTGGCAGGATTTGGGAGATGCTTTCTTTAAACAATATCAATTCAATGTTGACATGACACCTAGCCGTACCCAGTTGCAAGGTATGTCTTAGAAGCCGAATGAAGGGTTTAAAGAGTATGCACAAAGGTGGAGAGAGTTGGCTGCCAGAGTTCAACCACCGTTAGTGGATCGGGAGATGTCTGATTTGTTCATGGGTACCCTTCAGGGGACTTTTGCTAAAAGGATGGTGGGTTGTCCCGTCACTGGTTTTGCAGACATAGTAGTGGCTGGTGAGAGGATAGAAAGTTGGCTGAGAATGGGGAAAATACAGGGAAATGCTCCGTCGTCTGGAGTAAAAAAGCCATTTGGTAATGGTCAGCGCAAGAAGGAGGGTGGAACGAGTGTTGAGTATGCCCAGAGAGGACATGGTAGGAATCATTACTACCAGCATATTGCTGCAGTAACGATTCCTGCTGGTAATCAATCTATACAACAGCAACAATAGCCACCTCAGCAGAGAACACAAAGGGTCGGGTACCAAGTTAGGGGAAGGATGGCAGATCGCCAATTTGATAGGTCATCCGTGACATATGCCTTTTTGTTGAATAAGTTGAAGGATCTTGGGTTGGTTCAGCTGAGGACGTTGGTTCTGTTAAGACCAGATCAGAGGCCTGCCAATTATGACGAGAATGCCAAGTGCGAATTCCATTCTGGCGCTCCCGGGCATAACATTGAGGGTTGTAAAGCTTTTAAGCATGTTGTTCAAGATTTGGTGGATTCTAAAGCCATCAATTTTGCACCATCGCCGAATGTTAATGCTAATCCCATGCCGACGCATGGTCAGATGGGGGTGAATGCAATTTCGGAGGATAAGAGGAAAATTGGGGTGATGGACGTGGATCAGATAAGGACTCCAATGTCTGTGGTCAAGAGACAGTTGTTAAAGAATGGAGTTTTTCCGGGTTGTGATAATTGTTGTGCTGCTTGTACTGTCGCTACAAGTGGGTGTGTAATATTGAGGGAGACGGTTCAGAGAATGATGGATGAGGGAAGTCTCCGATTTGAGAAAGTTGATTTGGAGAAGGAGGATGTTTCAACAATAACCATTTATTTTGATCCTGTCCACTTGTCAGCACTGGCAGATGCGGCTCTAGTTACCATCACGGTACCGGGACCCAATCCATATGCAAATGATGATGCTGTGCCGTGGGACTATGGTGGGGAGGTGTTTTGTAATGGAGAAAAGGTAGAAGATTAGACTACAGGTGATACCACCGTTTCAAAGGTGGATAATGTCGGACTTAGTGGTTTCACTCGCATCGGGAGGTTGTTTGCGCCTGACACGTTAAGAAGTGGGGATGCAGAAAAAGAAAAGAGAGATAAGGCCGAGGCTTTAGCCAGGGAAAAAGGTAAACAGGTGGTGAATGAGGGTACTCCTAGAGCGGCACCGGAGCCTGTTGGGTCGGAGAATGAGCTTGATGATGAAGCCGAGGAGTTTTTAAGGATTATCAAGAAATCTGAGTACAAACTTGATGACCATTTACAGCAGACTCCGTCCAAGATTTCAATCTTATCTTTGCTGTTAAGCTCAGAAGGTCACAGAGATGCTTTGTTAAAAATCTTGAAGAGGGCCTATGTTCCGCAGGAAATTACGGTCAATCAGTTAGAGACAGTGGTGTCAAATGTCAATGCCAGCCATGGGTTGGGGTTCACTGATCTCGATCTTACTGTGGATGGACGTAATCACAATAAGGCATTACACATTTCGATGGAGTGAAAAGGAGCAATGCTTTCGCACGTTCTGGTTGATATAGGCTCGTCACTCAATGTGTTGCCTAAGAAGGCCCTGGCTAAGTTGGACTACGAAAGAGTGGTTTTGAGGCCGACGGATCTGGTGGTTAGAGAGTTTGATGGCTCTAAGAGGGTTGTGTTTGGGGAAGTTGAGCTCCCCGTGAAGGTTGGGCCCGAGGTGTTCAAGTATGTGTTCTATGTCATGGACATTCAGCCGGCATACAGTTGCTTGTTGGGTCGACCATGGATACACGCTGCTGGGGCAGTAACTTCGACTTTGCACCAGAAGTTAAAGTATATCTGGGACGGGCAGGCCATAACAGTTTGTGGGGAGGAGGATATTTTTGTCAGCCAATTGTCATCGTTCAAATATGTGGAAATGGACGGTGAAATATTTGAAACACCGAGTCATGCGTTTGAAACTGTTAAGGTGGAGAATGTCATTTTTGCTGAGAAAGAGGAAAATCCGTCCATTGCTTCTTATAGACAGGCTGTAGAAGTGGTGAAAACTGGAGAAGCCCCAGGTTGGGGAAGAATGATAGACATTGCGACAAAATAAGTCTTCACAAAATAAATATTAAACTTGAATCAAAGTTCATGATAAGACCAAGCTTAAGTGGAAACCTTAATCATGCACCAAGATGCTTCAAAAGATTCGTCTAAACAAAACCCTAAGTTTCATCTAAATAATCAATTACTAATATTTTAAAACAGGGTCATTTAATCATGGTATAATTCCCAAAATATGATAATATTTAAGCAAACAAAATGCTACCAACATCAAACAAAACCTAAAAAAATATACATTGGTCACACAAACATCTATGATCACTTATAACAAGGAAAAAATAAAAGAAAGTCCATTAAAAGGCCTAAAAACAACATAAAATGCACTAGTTTTCTACCTAATAAAAATGGTCAAAATAAATATTATTTTTTGGGATTTTTTTTGGATTCATAAAATAGAGGGGATACATAACAAGTGTGCAAAAAATCATTCAAAAATAATTAATTTTGCATATAGAAATAAATGCATGAAGATGTGAATAAAACCATAAAAAATAAGGAAAGTGTGACCAAGGAGGTTTGAACCCTTGGCCTGGTGGTTGCAGGATAAAATACTAGACATTGGGTCACGCACTATATGGTGTTAGCATGATACGTGTGATACATGATATATTAATATTTAATGCAAAAGATGTAAAAAAAATAAAAGAAACAAAAGTTTGGGGTGATGTGGGATTCAAACCCTATACCTTATGCATGCTCTTGCATGCAAGAGACTTAACAAACTAGCATTTTACCACTAGGGCGCAATGTCGATTCAATTTATAAGTTATATAAATTAAAATATTTATTAAAGTAACTTTTAAAATTTAAAAATGGCTCCAAACTTCATTTTCCTCATTCATCCCATAGTCCACCATTTCCATCATTTTCACAACTTCTCAAAACTCTAACTCTCTCAATTCTTGACGAAATTAAAAGTTGTAAAGACCAAAGTTGCTTATAATTTCGCAAGGAATCTAATGATATTAACCAACTTCATTTATTTTTCATAAATCTTCAGAAATCAAACATATGCATATGAACCCTAAAAATTAAATTTAAAATTAAATTCCAAACATCACCGATTAAGACCAATGATCATAGCGATTTTGTTCCTTATGTCTTGGCAAGTGAAATGGTAACAAGAATGATGAAAATGGTGCCTTAAATCATAAATTAAATAAATGAATACATACCTCAAAAATAAAAATCATGTTTTGAAATAGGGGTGTTTCATATGTGATTGTATGATCTGAACAACTTCCTTACACCTCAAGGAAGGTGTTTGAATGCCTGGCTTGAGCTGAGAGTGCTTGGTTCTTCCTTTCCAAATCAAGTTGAAAGGTATGAAAGTGTGATTTGGAAGATGATGGTAGGGATGTTACAGAAGTTGTTCAAGTGTTTAGACAACTTCTAATGGATGTTTAGAATTTGTTTGAAGTGTTGGTTTGGAGAAAACACAAACACAATGGAATTTGGAAGTTTGAGGTTTAGAGAATTTGCTACAATGGATTTTTGTGCCAATTATGGTGTGTTGAGTTATGAGGCTTGGATCTCTATTTATAGAGGCTTAATATGGTTCATGTAACTTGCAGAAATAAATCTTGGTTCAATTGGAATGCTAGTTTGGTGACTTGGTTTCATTTTGCACAAAAATGCATAATGGATCATGATGAAAATGTGGAGTGAAAGGAGAAGTTTAGAGGTACTTTTCTTGAGGTTTAGGATGTTGCTTTTTAGTTTAGAGGTTAAGTGTGATCAAAAGAAACAAGTTGGAAGCTCAATGCAAGAGTGGTTGGAAAAGTTGACCTTTATCAAAATGGATATGAAGCTTTTTGCAAGACCTTCCAAATATGACATCAAGACTTGGTTAATGGCTCAATCGTGTGTGTAATTCCCTAAGGGTTTATGTAATATTATGATTAAAGTTATATTTAGAAGCAATATAGCCTGCAAGGTAAGGTTATGTAGCTTTGGCTCAAGATTGCATAATGAACTTGCCATGAAAATGACCCAAAATTCAGATTTGGAGAGCCAACTTCATCTATTCGAAACTCCTAAATCAAATATGATAATTTCATGTTCTTGGACTTTTTGGAAAGCTAAGACCACCCTATACAACTTTAATTTTGGGAGTTTTCCTTGAATAAATGTGTATCATGGTTAAAAATGATGATCAAGCAAGTAACTTTTTGAAGGCAGATTTGGTTGAAAATATTTCTAAGTGTTTCAACTTTATGGTACCAACTTCATAGCTTCATAACTTGAAATCCTTGGATTTTTTGGGAATCAATCATCAAGGACAAAGTTATAGTATGGAAAGATAGATTTCATTTGATATTTTGAGAAAAGGAAATGGTTGCTTGGATTGGAAGTTATGAACTTGGAAAGTTGGCTTCTTAAACATGTATTTTTTTTTCATAACTTAGAAAACTTTACAAAACCAAATCTTGCCCTTTTTGCAAGTAACCTCCAATTTCTTGTTCTATATTGATAAAATTCATCCACCAACCATATTTTCATGATCCTTGAGTTGAGAAGTCCATGGTTGACCAAAAATGTCAAAATTCAAACTTTGACTTTGCCTCAGTTGACTTTGTATTAGATGAATCTAATTCTTGCAATCTTTAATGAATGAGATCTCCTGGGAACATTGGATGATGTGAATGGATAACTTATGATGTATTTGTAGTCTTTGAACCATACTTCTAGCTTTGGGATCATGCCTTGGCTAAAAAGTCAACCAGTTGACTTTGGGTCAAAATCCTAGTTGAGGGTATCAGATGAACTTTGGGCTTGATGAATTTGAGATGGAATGATCTTAAACTTGATTCTTGTTGATGGAAGTCACTTGATCACTTAGGAATGATGAGGAGTTTGAAATTTTGAAACTCATGCCAAGTCTTGATTGATCAATCTTTGAAAGCTCTTGGTGCAAAACCCTAACTTAAGAGAAACAAAGTAGAAAATATTTTTGTATTTTCAATAGGTTAGTAATGCAAAGATGCTAGATGTCATGCAAACGATACAAATGATGGTGGCATCTTAGGGTTGAAAATTAGGGTAGACAATGGTTTGTGTTGATTTTGTTGGTGTAAGCCCTAGAGGCCAATACTTTTTGGTACTTGTATCGAATTATTTATTAATAATAAAAGGCATTTTCTTTATTATGGTTGATTAATAAAGTCCTTGGAATAGATAGTCCGTTTAATGTATTAAGTGTGACTTAATCGTGAGAACACATTAAACATAAGGACACTATTCTTAAAGTATCCGTAGTCGAGCTTTAGTGTGAAGTGGGATAACATTAAAGCATTAAGACTATTATGTTTGTAGACTGATGATCACATCTCATGGATCATGGATAAAGAGTTATCAAGTCTTAAACATAGGTATGAATATTAGGAGTAATATTTATACCGGATTGACCCGCTATGAGAATACTATATAGAAAGTTATGCAAAGGTGCATAAGTTATTCTCATGGTGATAATAGTGTATTCCACTCTTCGACCTGAAACCACTATGGATCCTAGATGTAGAGTCGAGTGCTTTATTACTGATCCAACGTTGTCCGTAACTGGATAACCATAAAGACAGTTGATGGGTACTCCACGAAGCATGCTGAGGGACATGAGTGACCTAGATGGAATTTGCCCATCCTGCATAACAGGATAAATGTCTATGGGCCCAATATTGAACTGGACAAGGATGACACGGTCTATGCCTTGTGTTCAATATAGACATAAGGGCAAAAGGGTAATTATACACATAAGTATTATCATAGAAGGAATTGTCAGATCACATGACATTTTCGTGTCTTGGGTAGCAGTGATGTGTTGCTAGATACCGCTCACTGTTTATTATGTTAAATGCGTGATTTAATATAATTGCCAACGTCACGAAAACCTACAGGGTCACACACAAAGGACGGATTGATGAGAGATAGAGTAACTAAGGAATACCGTAAGGTACAGTGCCCTTAAGTGAGTTATAGAGCATCGTAAGGTACGATGTACTTGAGTAGAATACGAAATATGGTAAGGTACCATGAGCTTAAGTGATTTTGGGCATATTATAAGATATGGGCCAAAATACACTTAAGTGGGCTTTTAGCTTGAAGCCCACTGTAGCGGTGTATTCGTTACTATATGATCTATTGATTAAATCATAAGCAATGTATACAATGAACATAGAGTCGCCACCGCACTTTTATTTATCCTAAGGACTGGCTAAAAAGCGAACAAAAGCCTAAGAAGTTTTACTCGTAGAAAACCAATGAAAAGATCAGAGAATCTGGATAAGGGGTAAATTACGCAATGGGAAGGTGTTAGGCACCCAATGCGTCCTAGGTACTCCTAGGGAGCCCTTTTCACACTTTGTTGTTTGAAATTATTATTTGTCATAACATAAGTATTGTGCAAACATGATTGAGGTGATGAGAAAAGAATGTACATGTTAATTATTTTTGTGTTTGGATGGATAACCATTGCCTACGTACCTTTCCATAAAAGGTAAAGGATCAAAACGCCGTAGTTCGGCTAAAAAATTTCCAAAAGTTAGTGAGTTCAATCTTAAACAATAGCACTTAAGGTTCTTCATTATCAATGGGAGAAAACTCGACCAATACCAACATCCACCATGTGAGGATAGCTTCGACGCACTAGAGGGGTTAACCCTGTTTTCAGTACGGAAGTCTTATTGTCGACTCACTAAGGATAGGGTGAGGTTTACATCAACCACAATGAGAATTGAAACCTATGGCTAATGCATGAGAAGATTAACAAGAATGGACAAAGCCACAAAATCATTTGAATGGGTGAAGTTATTTGGATTATTTACAAAAAGGTCAAAGCATGATTAAAGTCAATTCAAAATGAAGTATTTACAAAAATGAAGTTTGGAAAAATCATGGACTTAAGGTCCAAGTTTCTAATTTGGAAAGAAGGTGAGAATGTTTGCACAACACTTATTTCAAGTTTTTAAAACATGTGTGAAAAGGTAGGACACAATGGGATGAATGGATAATGGTGGAATGTAAAACTTCTTAGAAGGGTCCGCCTCTTGAAATCATATAGAAGATGATTCAAGTGGGTCCTTAGGAATAGGCTACAAATGAGCAATAAACATGGTAACAAATGAAAGTAAATAAAAGCGGATCCTGGATGCCACTCAATGGTCTTATACCTGTCTCCTAAAACAAGTAAGGATATCAGAAGCCACTCTATGGACTTACACTAATCTCCATCAGAATAAAACAAAAAAACAAAACAGGGAAGTCAACTGCCAATCTATCTGGACTTATGTTAACCCCCTCAGTATGATCATAGGAAAACAAATGCCACATCACAGGGACTTACAATGAATCCTCACATACAACAGATAAATGCACTAGGCAATGGGTATGAGTGACCAATGAGGTCTTACACTCTACCCCTTCCATGTCATGGGAACAGATGTCAACTCACAGGGACTTATAACTGGTTCCTCAATGGGTAAGCAAACAAATCACATAGGTATGAAGAAATGGACATGCTACAAGGAGCAATGAATGATAGTAAATGCACTAAGGCAAGCAAGCAATCATGTACAAATGCAAAATAAATCACAGATAATCAGATAGCACACTCTATAACCAAACAAGGAGGCTCAATCAAAAAGGGTTTGACTATGAAAGTCCACTGTAATAGGTAAGTGTCGCTCTTAACCTGGCCATTGAGGGGCTCAGGTGAAGCAGATGAAAGGATATGAGGGGTGTGCCTCATTGCTTCTATCTCAGGTCTGAGAGAGCATGTAAATATAAGAATGTGGGGGAGTTCAGAAAGATGGAACTCTTTCCCCGATTAGACTCGATAGATCTTGGGTTAGGATCTCAATGCTACAACCATGTAATGGGAGAAAGGAGAAGACTCACAGCATAGTGGGAGATAGGCTACTTATCTCTTTGATCCACCAATTGCCTCGAATGAGGACTTTTCCTGCTTAGGACAAACATAAACATACACAATCAATGCCTCTTAAGGAGGACTTCAGACAATTTGCCCGGCCAAATAACGGCCGGGTCTCCAGACTACATGAAGAAGAAGGTTCTATACCTCAATGCAAGTTGCTATTTAAGCAAAGCAAAGCAAGTTCTTAAGAGAACTGAGCGACTAAAGGGTACCTGGAAACAATCCAATAAAATCAGCATCTCATTCATAAACAGATAACAACATAAGAATCAATTAACAAAGTACAATTATACAAATAATGATGTGCATAGCACAAGGCTCACATGAACCAAACATCCTACAAAACAAATACATTAGTCATATGTGTCAAGTAACACAATCCATAATGTGGAGCAAATTCCTTAATCATTAACTCCTTAACCTGAAAAGGCACAATTCACTTCAAATGTAAGTAACATGACCACTAGGACTAGCCTAGGGTCAAAAAGATGGAAAAATCCTAAAACAGAAACCAATTCATGATCAAAGTCAAGCTATATCAATTACAAAGGGATCCCAATTGGTCCCATGTTCAAACTATGCACACATTTCTATTTATGCAACATGGAAGGCAAAAGGTGCAATATTAAACCACATACAAGCAACCAGCAAGATCACATCCAAATAAAATGCCAAAATGGCACCAAAAAATCCACAAAAATTATGCCTTAACCAGAAGGCATTCAACAAGCCACATGTTAATTTTCAAGTCATTTGGACTAGTAGATCAATAGGAATTAATTAAACATATCGGAGCATGCAAAAACAACATCGAATGAAGCCCACAAATATGCATCAACTTCAATTAGATGGTAAACAGCAATGGTACATTAGAAATACATGGGACAAAAGCCAAAAGATAGCTACAGGGGTTAAGAATTATGTCATCAATTTTCAAGGTCATTGGATTAATTATGAGAATATGGCAACATGCTAAAAAATGTGACACTAGCTAGGTTCAAAAATTGTTAGGCAGCAAGCAAAATATGAATCAAATCGAAAATGGATTGTAAAAATCCACAAAAATTCACAGGGGATGTTAACATGTCAAACAAGCTTCATGCAAAAATTCAAGGCCATTGGCCAGAGGGAAGCATGGTAAACAATTAGGGGAATATAGCCTATCAATTGATGTCACATATATCCATACTCAAATTCAATAATTCATATATAATAAACCATAGGCTCAAAAATTATGAAACCTATGTCAAAAAATTCCAGAAGGATGTCAAGAATCAATATCTCAATTTTCAATTAATTTGGCTTAAGCATGGTGATTGCATAATTAAATTGGCAAAGCATATGAAAATGGTATACATTGTAAAGATCCCTATGGCAATTTATTTTTTCTACCAAGCACTATTTCTATTTTTTATTCTATAAAAAAGTAGAGAGAAAATAAAGATCAACAAAAAAACCTTGAATTTTTTTGGATTAAAATTGAGTAGTTTGTGATTTTTTTAAAGATTTTAAATAATTATTTAATATTTATTAGGCATTAAAATGGATTTATTTTAATTAATTTAGGATGCAGTGGCAAAAGTGGTAATTACTGAAGCCACGCCTAATACGCAGCGTTTCAATTAGATGAGATGGACGGTTGTGATTCATTCTGGCAATCAGAAACATGAAACGGCAAGGCAAACGCGTGATGACGGATCTAAGCAGCATTATTTCCAGAAAATTGCAAAGTTCATCGCGTTCTTCAACTGTTCTTCACTGGGAATCTAGGTCACGAACAAATTGCAATGGAAATTCACAAACCATATACCGGTCGAACCGGTTTTTTTATCACGAGCACAAATATGTAAACGGTTTCACCTATCAATTACTATGCAGGGCGAATCGAGCGAAAATGGAAATCGCGTCCAAACTTCGAATGATGATAACTCTAACAAATTACAGTGAAATCACAATCTACCAGTTTCTACATGATATACAAACGGTATTCTACAATATCCCTAGCTCAATTTAGACAACTACAAGATTCGATTCCCAACCTTTTCTTGAAACGCAGTGCGGAGTTCGCGAGACTTCGAGCTCGAGGATGTGAAACAGATGGAGTACGTAGCCGTGGAAGGTGAGTGATGATGTTCGTTCAGCTCGAGGATGCGAGAATCGAACGATTTTTCGGACTGTGATGGAAGCTAGCAGCTTTTGGCAGCAGCGATTTCTTGATGATTCTCCCACGGATTGTTGGAACAGAAGTGTAATGCTACCTGCAAAACAAGATCAACACCACAAACTGCAGAAGAATTGAGGAATTCTTGATGAATTCTCCAAAAAAGTGAAGAAGCAGTTTTTTGCTTTTTGAGAGAATTTGCTTTTTGAGAGCTTTTTCTGTTAGATTGAAATTGAGATTGTGAAGAAAAATGATTAGTGTTCAATTCTGTTATAGATTAAGAATATATATGGATTCTTAATCCCACTTTAATCACAATTAGTGGAGAAAATGAGATTAGAGTAAAACATGGTTTATGTGCATTTTTTTGGATTTTAAGCTCTTGATCATTAGAAGCTTCTTAACAGCAAATTAACACTTTGAGCAAACCACAAAAATCATTTGGGAGCTGTTGGTATAGGCCTTATTTTCAAATTCCCAATATTTTCCAATTTCACCATGTGATGGCTTATGTGTCCATTTTTCCAATTCATTTTCAAACCCAATTCTCAAACCACAAGGCCTAGGTATGTTGTGAATATTCCAACAAATTTCAAATGCCATTCATGAGGTGTTGCAAAAATCCCCACTCAAAAATTCCAATTATTTCACAAGTTGGACGATTTTGCCCCTGGTTCATTTAACAGTCCAGTTGAAATTTGACCTTTTGCATTGAGCAATTTTGAAGAAATCCAATTATGCACCATGAAAGTACATGTCAAATGGAGTTTGTGCATATAAAGAACATTCAATTTGGACACTCCATGTGGAAGTTATGCCCTCCTGATTACGGGTCTTTTTTGAAATTCACTGAGCCATATCTTGCAAACCACACATGAGATTTTCAAGTTCTTGGACTTTTTGGAATGGTGAGAACAAGATCTTCAACTTTCATGTTGGACAAAATTTGATTTGAAGCTTGTATGATGAAATTATCTTGAGGGGAAAAACTTTCCATTTTGGGCAGCTGAAATCACAGGTCCACTTGCCATTTTGGGAAACTGTCTGTCTGACCTCAATTCCTTCAACCTTGACCTTTGAAATGTCAAATAGGACTTGTATGGACATGAATGAGGTCTTTCTAACCATCTCACACCTTCCAATCCCTGATTAAATCCGCAGTTGACCACGGTTGACTTCTGTTGACTTTTGGCTGACTGGGCCAAGTTCTGATGAATTTCAAGCCTCTTTCACATGAGATCTTGATTCCAAATGATATCACAAGTTATATGAACTCTTTATGAATGATCATGGTGTCCAGATTCTTCAAGAATGGCCACCATCTATTGCTCAAGGCCTGATTTGACTGATTGACTGATGATTGCTTCAGCTGCAAGCAACATGGTTAGATGACAATATTTTTGTACTTTTGGTTAGTAAACATATGAAAAGCAATGATATACAAATGCAATACATGCTTGGTGATCAAGAAACACACTCACAAGGTACCCCACCCACTAGGAGGACAGCTAGGGTATGCAATGATCCTTGAGGCCATGATATGATATGATATGGGCCATGAGGGATCTTAGGGCCAAAATTGGGGTCTTGCAGATGCCCCTATTTAAGGTCATTCTATCCGGAGAAGTGAAGTTTAGAAATCTTCATTTCGACGCGGTAGAATGGGCTTAAATAATAGTATTGAGACAAATTTTGGTCCCTAAGAGACCTCATGATGCAGATGTATGCATGCAAAAGCAAATTCTGTGGAGATATATGGTTCACACAGAAGAAAAAGACGATCCATCGGAGTAATACACTCACCAGGAACAGAGACTCTAACAAGACTCTTATTGGGACTTTATTAGGGGATAGTAGAAAAAGAATGCGTGAGCAGGACACGACTTTGATTAGGGATACAAAACTGACACAGCGTGACCTAGACACGACTCCGAGTGGAGATAATAGACATCGGGCTGGAGAGCTTGTTGGGGAAGCAAAGGACTCACACTGGGGGATAAAGAATTCCTGAGGAGAATAAATCCATAGGAAAGACATAAGCTGACTCAACTATCCAGAAAGGATACTTCGGATAAAAATCCGGACTCGGACCAGAAAAAGATTCACAAAGAACCTCCCTGCCGGGGAAAGCATATACTGGGGAATAGACACCCATATAGCAAAAGGGTAAAAATCACCAAAGGAAACTCCACAGGGGAATGTCTAACAAAGAGACTCTCCTAGGAAAAGCAACAGGAAATGAGGTGTTACCGGTATAAGGGTAACAAACTCAGGAAGAATGAATATCTAAGACCGGTATAAGGGTGAGAGATATCAATCAACCAACATCTGAGAAAGACCTGGGAAAGGTACATAAACTCAGGAAATCCGACTCCACAAGGGACCAAAGTCATAACAGGGAGTAGAAAGGAAGGAACACCAGGGATACCGAGGTATATAATAGGTGACCGACCGAAAAAGTGAATTGGTATATATGCCAAGACACTCGTCATCCGAAAGGAGGGCTTGAAAAAGCAAAAGACTTATAGGATGGACATTCGAATCCACAACGGGAAAACGAACCTTACTCAACTGGGGACACAAACCCGAAGAGTGCATGAGATATAATATCCATTACCGGCAGACCGTGGATATGAATACTCGCATGAGATATATTATCTATTACCGTCAGAACGTAGATAATAAACTCGCATGGTAAGAAACACCAGAGATACCGGAGTATATAATGGGCGATCTACCGAAACTGTGAATTGGTATATATGCCAAAACACACATCCGAAACACAAACAGGTTAAAGGATGGATATTCGATTCTACAAAGAATACGAATCTTGCTCAGCTGGGGAAAATCAACAAAGGATTCCAACTAAAGAGCGCATGAGACATATTATTCATTACCGGCAGACCGTGAATAATATACTCGACAGGAAAAGACACCAGAGATACCGAAGTATATAATAGGTGACTAACCAAAAAGAGAGACAATCGTTACCAAGCATCCGGGTAAACGGAAGACAACTCAAAGGATAAATTGCAAGCATCCGGCAATCATCCAACAACAAGGAAGAATATTCGACCCCGCAAAGGGAAATAACGAATCTTACTCGACCAGGGAAACACTAAAGGCTTCAACTGAAGAGTGCATGAGATATATTATCCATTACCGTCAGAACGTGGATAGTATACTCGCATGGAAGATTATCCACAACCGGTATAAGGGTTAATAAAGGATAAATCGACCGAAAAGAAAGGCATCGGGATACCAAACAGGCATATAATGATGACCAATCAAAGGGAGTAACAACATTACCAACCAAGGGGGTAAGTGAGAGACTCACTGGGGATAAATTGCAAGCATCCGGCAATTATCCGCAAAAGCTGGGGATACATTGATAAACAACCAATGATCCGGGGAACAAATCACTAGCAACCGGTGAAAAGACCCATTGGCGACTTCAAAAGGATAACATTGCAAGCATCCGGCAATGATCCGGAAGACTGCTGGGAATACAAGTGCTTACTCAAGAGCAACTAACCCAAGGCAGGGAGGAATATCAACATCGAATATTGAATGAAGATAACCACAAAGGAGAAATTAGGGTTTACATCTACCGAATACGGGGCAGAAGACCAAAAATCTGGCTGAGGAAATGAGAGGTTTAACAATACCGACTACTGGGTAAGAAACCAAAGACTCAGCTGAGGATAAAATTGCTAGCAACCGGCAATTATCCACATGTATCATAAGATACAACTTCGCTGGAGAGAAAAAATCACAGCGACAAAGGATTTACAACTACCGAATACGGGGTAGAAGACCACAAACTCCACTGGGGATATAAATCACCACCGGGAACAGAACTCTGTTAGGGATAAAATCACAACAACAGAAAATCCACCATCAGCCAGACCGAACCACAAAGGTTACCGCTGCTAGGGGAAAAGAGATAGGACTTACGACTACCGAATACGGGGTAGAAGCCATACTCTGGTGGGAATAACCACAAATTAGGGTTTACATCTACCGAATACGGGGTAGAAAACCAAAAACTCTGCGTGGGGAAAGAATAAATCACGAATCCGCACGAGAAACCAAAAATGAGGTTTATAACAGACCACAAACTCTGTTGGAGAGTAGGGAATTAGGATTTACGACTACCGACTATCGGGTAGAAAACCAACAACTCTGGCTGGGGACTAAAAGGTATATAACCACAAGTTCTGCCAAGAAGCCAGGAGAATAGGACTTACAACTACCGGTATAAGGGTAGAGGCCAAAATCGACTCTTGCGGAGGAATGAAAGGTATATAACCACAAATTCCGCCAAGAGGATAAGGAACAATAGGACTTATAACTACCGGTATAAGGGTAGAGGCCCGAAAATTCCGCTGGGGATAAAAATCACCACAGGGAAGCACAATGAACAGACGACAAATGTCAATTCAGGAAAGATCCGAAAAGACAGACTGAATCAAGACACGTCCTAATGAGGATATAACTCAAATAGGGACCTCCATCCCAATATATGTGTTGGGAGGAAACGGAAGAAACCGTCATCCACGAGGGTATATCTCAGTGGGGAACTGCAGAAGGAAAGACAGACACTTTCTGCTTATAGGGCTGACTCTATATGGAGAGATTTAACACCCGACATCTGCTTAGGAAGATCTATAACGATCTATATCACCATAGCAGGGAACAACAAACAAAAGGGTATATGGCAAAGATGCAACATGAATATCTGAATGTTTCATGAATATGCATGAATATGCGTGATTTACGTTTGATGAATGCTGACAAAACAAACATTTCTAACACAACAGGTCCAGGAATCAAACGTCCGGTATTACACTTCCAGGGGAAAACCAACTGGAAAGCCAATTCTGCTGGAGATCCATATGCTGTAAAGCAACGATCTGCGGGTACTGTTGGGAAGCAGAAGCAAAAGAATCAGGGATATCTGGAGAATACCAAATCTCTGAGCAATGGGTCAGCGATCGTCCCAACTGGGGCACAGAAAGTCACAACAGGCAAAGAGCCACAAAGACGAATCTGTTGGCGAACAAGAGAATCTCAAAGTCCTGCAGGGGATCCTAGCAGCACGGCTAAGGGAACGGATCCAACATAACTCCATTGGGGAACAACCCACTGAGGGAGCAAAGGTTACCCGGATAGAGTTTGGCTGCACAAGCAACTCTACTGGGGATATCATCAACTACTCTCTTGGGGAACAACCCACTGAGGAAGGAAAGCACCAAACAAGTAGATTCTGCAACAAGCTACTCTACTCGGGGCGAACACACATCTGACGGATCACATCAGCAAATTATGCAACAAAATCCGCTCTACTGAGGATCGAAAAGTAATCAGGAAATCAATACAATCTCTGGATGACGGAGCCATCGACCGACCATACCGGGGATTGAAGGAGGTTCAACAGGCAATACTGCCACAACAACCGCTCTGCAGACAAATGCTGGAGAAAGTGGATGAAAATACTGGGATATCAACCCAATTAACCACGGAGTAGGAAAATAAATCCTGCTCTGCTGAGAATAACAACCATTCTGATAGAGAGAAAGTAAACAACTCCACTGACGACTTTGCCGGGGAAAAGGTAAAGTACCGGGTATCAAACCACTGACTTACCGAGTCTTCCAAAAGGAAAGCGACCGTGCTGAGGAAACAGATAAATCTGCTGGCAACTGCGCTGGGGAGAGTGACAACAAATTCTGCTCGCGACTGCAATGGGGATATCAATAACTGTTCTACTCGCCAAGGAGACAAATAAAGTCTGGGGATATCGACCCACTGGAGAAAGTGGCGAGGCACCAAGGTGATAAACCATCAACCGCTGAACCTTCCACAAGGAAAACACCCATGCTAGGGGAAAACTGCTGCTGGAGAAAACTGAGTCTTCAACAACACTCTGCTTGGGGAATAACCCCACCAACAACCCGACTTGCAATCATGCTGGCAACTCACTTGAGGAGAAATACGGGATACGGGGATATCAACCCATTAACCACAAATTTTCTGAATAACTGAGCAATCAAGCCGGGGAGAGACTACTGCTGGAGAACAGACTGAGTCTTCAATACACCACTCTGCTTCGGGGAGTCAAAATCCACAGAAGCTCTGCTTAGGGAACAACCCCAACAACCGAAATCTCTGCTTGGGGAACAACCCCAACAATCAAATCTCTGCTTGGGGAACAACCCCAACAATCAAATCTGGAGAAGAAGGATACAAACCAAACCAGGAGTATGAATAAATGTCTTACCTGTTGGAAACCATGCCACCCTTGGGAGAGCACTGAGAAATTCTTTGAGTATCCTTTTATCATTGTGAATGTTCACTTTGTTTAAAACAATAATCTTTGAAAAATTTTGTTTTTAAAACAATGATATTTTTATCAAGTAAAACATGCAAAGCATTTGTTGAATTGAAACAAATAAGAGTGCAAATAATTGGATAAAAGCTCAAATTGATTTGATGGAATGGTAGTCTGCAAATGGCAAGACTCCATAGATCTGTACAAATTTGAAATCAGTGATATATATTGGAAGAGGGCTACATTGAACATAATGATCCTTTCTCTACCAATTTGAATCTCGATGTATTCGAAGCTTCAGTTGACGACGAATCGAGAATCTTCTGTCGAACAGACAGCTGATGGAACAGAAAGTCTTGTCAGGATGCAGTTACTTGCCTGATCCCTAATTTTTGCCTAGATTGCCCCAGGGTGAGGTACTCAATCTAGCGGGATGCAAATATGCTTTTTTTTCAAGTCTCTGATTTTTTTCCGGATTACCCTTGCGGGTTTTCCACCGAGACGCTCATTTTTGCCTAAGCCGCCCTTTCGGGTTTTCAACTTAGCGAGCTATTCTGTTTTTTTCATTTGCATATACTTTTTTTTACTAGGCAAAGTATCTCTTAACTGCATCTGAATTCACAGGACGAGTGAAATCCTCCCCATCCATTGTTGTAAGCATCAAAGCTCCGCCTGAAAAGGCTCTCTTAACAACATATGGACCCTCGTAGTTTGGAGTCCACTTGCCCCTGGAATCGGGCACGAAAGACAAAACTTTTTTGAGCACAAGGTCACCTTCTCTGAACACGCGAGGCTTGACCTTCTTATCGAATGCTTTCTTCATTCTCTGCTGATATAGCTGACCATGACACATGGCAGTTAATCGCTTCTCTTCAATCAAATTCAACTGGTCATAACGACTCTGAATCCATTCAGCATCAGTCAACTAGGGACTTTGAGGGTATCAGGCTTCTTTTATTTTTTTTTTATTTGAAAAAAAAAATTCCTGATTTTTGCTTTTACTTTGATTTTTCACCCTCTCTTTTCTCTCTTTTTTTTTTTTTTTTTTTTTACATTACATTTTAATGCCCCAGTTTGACTGTTTTGCTGATTCTCATGATACAGCTGAATGAGCTTCTTTCGTGCTCAAGAAGGCGGGTAATCTCATCAGGAATCCCCTTCAACATCATCTTCCTCTGCCTCAAATACAAAGAATTCAAGATTGGGAGATGGCGTTGGATCATTATGTTCAATGGGTTTAGAAATCCCTGCATAATGATTCTGGATAACGAAAAGCTTTGAATTTAAACAAGCGAATCATTTATGCAGATGAAAAAGTTGTTTTCTTGTTTTTCAGGTTTTTTGTGATCACTGATTTCATGCAAAAGCAAAAAGTGAAAACAAATGGAAAAACAAATGTTTAACAATGCATTAATTGAATGAAAACATCATTGTATTAAAATGCTGCCAACAATGTCATCACTTCTCCTTTTGGCATGGGAGAAGGGTTTTAAACAAAGTGAGCATATTTACTCTGATCTATGGATAACTGTAGGAACATCCACAGCGACCCAATTGTGGCAGACACCACCAGGAAAAACAAAATTGCTCATATCTTCTGCGTCTTCTTCAATGATAGCAGCAGCTTCCTCTTCTACAGACTGATCATCATGGATGAATCCTCCACTCTTGTGAACAAACCTTGCTCATTAAATGCCCCAAAACAGTAGCCAATGCCAGCCCGGGATCGGTTAACCAGGAATAAATCCATCAACAGCACATAGTCTGGCAAAATCTCCTTGAGTTCACAATTCTCTTGTTCAAGATGATCCATCAATCTCGAAGAATCGGCTATGGTATAATACCGGCGACGTGCGTCTTCAAAATAAATGAAGATCGCAGGGTCAGACCACAGGACAGGAGCCCGGAACAAAACACCCGCTTATGTATATGATGCATGAAGTGTTTGTGCATATGCTTGTTTTTTTATTTCAAAGAAACTCGAAGGTTTTATTTGCAAACTTTGAAATATTTAAGCATTTTGATCGTATATGAGAATATCTCATAAGATACATCAGGTGAAAAAATTTTCCCGGTTTTTTCATGTTTGAGAATTTTTGCAAATGAACTCCCTTTGAGTTCCTTGAAAATTTTCTTTTTTCTGATGATATGGATGCGGATGAATGCGTGAATGCATGAATGCAACAATCACACTCAAGGATCAAGCAAAGCACACCAAACAAAGGTCATGGGAAAGCTCGATGTATCCCTAATATCAATCATCCATTTTGGTGGATTTAGGTTTTCACCTTATCGACACCCAAGTTCCATTGATATTAACGGTACATGAACCGGCTCTAACATCCTTAATATCAACCAGCCGCTTTGGTGGACTTTAGGTTTTACACCTGATCCGGGATCGATTGATATTAACGATGTTTGAACGACTCAACCACGAATCACGGGTTTGCTGAGAGTCACGAGCATGGAGTCTCGGTTAAGAACCACCCAAAGGGAGTGTACTAGGGTTTAAACCTGCCAGACGTGTTCTATCAGAGGTTCCCATAATCATCGTTCCATCTTTCGGATATTATCGGAGGAACGAATACTCGTATTCCAAAAATATTCTCAAGAGAAACTCTTATGAGTGTAGTATCGCGTAACAATCGCATCAGAACTTACATCTGAACGACCTCCGCACTACGTCCTAAAAATAGGCCAAGATGGGTTTGGTAAACTAAGGTCCTTGGCTTCTAAGGCACATGATTGAAAGAATAATGCCTAACCACAAATAACTTGTGTGACATTATTAATCCAACATGACCTCCACCAAGTGAATGGACTCGCAAGTCAACTGGCTAAGGACTACTCCACACCAGTCAACAAGACTATGCCATTCTCCTATCCTAAGGTGCACTCGAGTTCGGGTATAGAACTCATCTCACAGAGATCACCAAAGCAAATAGCAATTGTATATCAAGCAATTCAAACATTACAATCAATACAGTTATCCCAAATTGTACAAAAATATGTCAAATAACAAATAATAATATATCACACAACAATGGTGAAAAGTAGGCAATACCACCAAGGATTATTTGATCCCCAGTGGAGTCGCCACTTTTCTGTAGCGGTGTATTCGTTACTATATGATCTATTGATTAAATCATAAGCAATGTATACAATGAACATAGAGTCGCCACCGCACTTTTATTTATCCTAAGGACTGGCTAAAAAGCGAACAAAAGCCTAAGAAGTTTTACTCGTAGAAAACCAATGAAAAGATCAGAGAATCTGGATAAGGGGTAAATTACGCAATGGGAAGGTGTTAGGCACCCAATGCGTCCTAGGTACTCCTAGGGAGCCCTTTTCACACTTTGTTGTTTGAAATTATTATTTGTCATAACATAAGTATTGTGCAAACATGATTGAGGTGATGAGAAAAGAATGTACATGTTAATTATTTTTGTGTTTGGATGGATAACCATTGCCTACGTACCTTTCCATAAAAGGTAAAGGATCAAAAACCGTAGTTCGGCTAAAAAATTTCCAAAAGTTAGTGAGTTCAATCTTAAACAATAGCACTTAAGGTTCTTCATTATCAATGGGAGAAAACTCGACCAATACCAACATCCACCATGTGAGGATAGCTTCGACGCACTAGAGGGGTTAACCCTGTTTTCAGTACGGAAGTCTTATTGTCGACTCACTAAGGATAGGGTGAGGTTTACATCAACCACAATGAGAATTGAAACCTATGGCTAATGCATGAGAAGATTAACAAGAATGGACAAAGCCACAAAATCATTTGAATGGGTGAAGTTATTTGGATTATTTACAAAAAGGTCAAAGCATGATTAAAGTCAATTCAAAATGAAGTATTTACAAAAATGAAGTTTGGAAAAATCATGGACTTAAGGTCCAAGTTTCTAATTTGGAAAGAAGGTGAGAATGTTTGCACAACACTTATTTCAAGTTTTTAAAACATGTGTGAAAAGGTAGGACACAATGGGATGAATGGATAATGGTGGAATGTAAAACTTCTTAGAAGGGTCCGCCTCTTGAAATCATATAGAAGATGATTCAAGTGGGTCCTTAGGAATAGGCTACAAATGAGCAATAAACATGGTAACAAATGAAAGTAAATAAAAGCGGATCCTGGATGCCACTCAATGGTCTTATACCTGTCTCCTAAAACAAGTAAGGATATCAGAAGCCACTCTATGGACTTACACTAATCTCCATCAGAATAAAACAAAAAAACAAAACAGGGAAGTCAACTGCCAATCTATCTGGACTTATGTTAACCTCCTCAGTATGATCATAGGAAAACAAATGCCACATCACAGGGACTTACAATGAATCCTCACATACAACAGATAAATGCACTAGGCAATGGGTATGAGTGACCAATGAGGTCTTACACTCTACCCCTTCCATGTCATGGGAACAGATGCCAACTCACAGGGACTTATAACTGGTTCCTCAATGGGTAAGCAAACAAATCACATAGGTATGAAGAAATGGACATGCTACAAGGAGCAATGAATGATAGTAAATGCACTAAGGCAAGCAAGCAATCATGTACAAATGCAAAATAAATCACAGATAATCAGATAGCACACTCTATAACCAAACAAGGAGGCTCAATCAAAAGGGTTTGACTATGAAAGTCCACTGTAATAGGTAAGTGTCGCTCTTAACCTGGCCATTGAGGGGCTCAGGTGAAGCAGATGAAAGGATATGAGGGGTGTGCCTCATTGCTTCTATCTCAGGTCTGAGAGAGCATGTAAATATAAGAATGTGGGGGAGTTCAGAAAGATGGAACTCTTTCCCCGATTAGACTCGATAGATCTTGGGTTAGGATCTCAATGCTACAACCATGTAATGGGAGCAAGGAGAAGACTCACAGCATAGTGGGAGATAGGCTACTTATCTCTTTGATCCACCAATTGCCTCGAATGAGGACTTTTCCTGCTTAGGACAAACATAAACATACACAATCAATGCCTCTTAAGGAGGACTTCAGACAATTTGCCCGGCCAAATAACGGGCCGGGTCTCCAGACTACATGAAGAAGAAGGTTCTATACCTCAATGCAAGTTGCTATTTAAGCAAAGCAAAGCAAGTTCTTAAGAGAACTGAGCGACTAAAGGGTACCTGGAAACAATCCAATAAAATCAGCATCTCATTCATAAACAGATAACAACATAAGAATCAATTAACAAAGTACAATTATACAAATAATGATGTGCATAGCACAAGGCTCACATGAACCAAACATCCTACAAAACAAATACATTAGTCATATGTGTCAAGTAACACAATCCATAATGTGGAGCAAATTCCTTAATCATTAACTCCTTAACCTGAAAAGGCACAATTCACTTCAAATGTAAGTAACATGACCACTAGGACTAGCCTAGGGTCAAAAAGATGGAAAAATCCTAAAACAGAAACCAATTCATGATCAAAGTCAAGCTATATCAATTACAAAGGGATCCCAATTGGTCCCATGTTCAAACTATGCACACATTTCTATTTATGCAACATGGAAGGCAAAAGGTGCAATATTAAACCACATACAAGCAACCAGCAAGATCACATCCAAATAAAATGCCAAAATGGCACCAAAAAATCCACAAAAATTATGCCTTAACCAGAAGGCATTCAACAAGCCACATGTTAATTTTCAAGTCATTTGGACTAGTAGATCAATAGGAATTAATTAAACATATCGGAGCATGCAAAAACAACATCGAATGAAGCCCACAAATATGCATCAACTTCAATTAGATGGTAAACAGCAATGGTACATTAGAAATACATGGGACAAAATCCAAAAGATAGCTACAGGGGTTAAGAATTATGTCATCAATTTTCAAGGTCATTGGATTAATTATGAGAATATGGCAACATGCTAAAAAATGTGACACTAGCTAGGTTCAAAAATTGTTAGGCAGCAAGCAAAATATGAATCAAATCGAAAATGGATTGTAAAAATCCACAAAAATTCACAGGGGATGTTAACATGTCAAACAAGCTTCATGCAAAAATTCAAGGCCATTGGCCAGAGGGAAGCATGGTAAACAATTAGGGGAATATAGCCTATCAATTGATGTCACATATATCCATACTCAAATTCAATAATTCATATATAATAAACCATAGGCTCAAAAATTATGAAACCTATGTCAAAAAAATCCAGAAGGATGTCAAGAATCAATATCTCAATTTTCAATTAATTTGGCTTAAGCATGGTGATTGCATAATTAAATTGGCAAAGCATATGAAAATGGTATACATTGTAAAGATCCCTATGGCAATTTATTTTTTCTACCAAGCACTATTTCTATTTTTTATTCTATAAAAAAGTAGAGAGAAAATAAAGATCAACAAAAAAACCTTGAATTTTTTTGGATTAAAATTGAGTAGTTTGTGATTTTTTTAAAGATTTTAAATAATTATTTAATATTTATTAGGCATTAAAATGGATTTATTTTAATTAATTTAGGATGCAGTGGCAAAAGTGGTAATTACTGAAGCCACGCCTAATACGCAGCGTTTCAATTAGATGAGATGGACGGTTGTGATTCATTCTGGCAATCAGAAACATGAAACGGCAAGGCAAACGCGTGATGACGGATCTAAGCAGCATTATTTCCAGAAAATTGCAAAGTTCATCGCGCTCTTCAACTGTTCTTCACTGGGAATCTAGGTCACGAACAAATTGCAATGGAAATTCACAAACCATATACCGGTCGAACCGGTTTTTTATCACGAGCACAAATATGTAAACGGTTTCACCTATCAATTACTATGCAGGGCGAATCGAGCGAAAATGGAAATCGCGTCCAAACTTCGAATGATGATAACTCTAACAAATTACAGTGAAATCACAATCTACCAGTTTCTACATGATATACAAACGGTATTCTACAATATCCCTAGCTCAATTTAGACAACTACAAGATTCGATTCCCAACCTTTTCTTGAAACGCAGTGCGGAGTTCGCGAGACTTCGAGCTCGAGGATGTGAAACAGATGGAGTACGTAGCCGTGGAAGGTGAGTGATGATGTTCGTTCAGCTCGAGGATGCGAGAATCGAACGATTTTTCGGACTGTGATGGAAGCTAGCAGCTTTTGGCAGCAGCGATTTCTTGATGATTCTCCCACGGATTGTTGGAACAGAAGTGTAATGCTACCTGCAAAACAAGATCAACACCACAAACTGCAGAAGAATTGAGGAATTCTTGATGAATTCTCCAAAAAAGTGAAGAAGCAGTTTTTTGCTTTTTGAGAGAATTTGCTTTTTGAGAGCTTTTTCTGTTAGATTGAAATTGAGATTGTGAAGAAAAATGATTAGTGTTCAATTCTGTTATAGATTAAGAATATATATGGATTCTTAATCCCACTTTAATCACAATTAGTGGAGAAAATGAGATTAGAGTAAAACATGGTTTATGTGCATTTTTTTGGATTTTAAGCTCTTGATCATTAGAAGCTTCTTAACAGCAAATTAACACTTTGAGCAAACCACAAAAATCATTTGGGAGCTGTTGGTATAGGCCTTATTTTCAAATTCCCAATATTTTCCAATTTCACCATGTGATGGCTTATGTGTCCATTTTTCCAATTCATTTTCAAACCCAATTCTCAAACCACAAGGCCTAGGTATGTTGTGAATATTCCAACAAATTTCAAATGCCATTCATGAGGTGTTGCAAAAATCCCCACTCAAAAATTCCAATTATTTCACAAGTTGGACGATTTTGCCCCTGGTTCATTTAACAGTCCAGTTGAAATTTGACCTTTTGCATTGAGCAATTTTGAAGAAATCCAATTATGCACCATGAAAGTACATGTCAAATGGAGTTTGTGCATATAAAGAACATTCAATTTGGACACTCCATGTGGAAGTTATGCCCTCCTGATTACGGGTCTTTTTTGAAATTCACTGAGCCATATCTTGCAAACCACACATGAGATTTTCAAGTTCTTGGACTTTTTGGAATGGTGAGAACAAGATCTTCAACTTTCATGTTGGACAAAATTTGATTTGAAGCTTGTATGATGAAATTATCTTGAGGGGAAAAACTTTCCATTTTGGGCAGCTGAAATCACAGGTCCACTTGCCATTTTGGGAAACTGTCTGTCTGACCTCAATTCCTTCAACCTTGACCTTTGAAATGTCAAATAGGACTTGTATGGACATGAATGAGGTCTTTCTAACCATCTCACACCTTCCAATCCCTGATTAAATCCGCAGTTGACCACGGTTGACTTCTGTTGACTTTTGGCTGACTGGGCCAAGTTCTGATGAATTTCAAGCCTCTTTCACATGAGATCTTGATTCCAAATGATATCACAAGTTATATGAACTCTTTATGAATGATCATGGTGTCCAGATTCTTCAAGAATGGCCACCATCTATTGCTCAAGGCCTGATTTGACTGATTGACTGATGATTGCTTCAGCTGCAAGCAACATGGTTAGATGACAATATTTTTGTACTTTTGGTTAGTAAACATATGAAAAGCAATGATATACAAATGCAATACATGCTTGGTGATCAAGAAACACACTCACAAGGTACCCCACCCACTAGGAGGACAGCTAGGGTATGCAATGATCCTTGAGGCCATGATATGATATGATATGGGCCATGAGGGATCTTAGGGCCAAAATTGGGGTCTTACACCCACACAAGTGGTTCTATAAATAGAACCCTTGTGCAGAAGCAAAAATTTGCGGTTGCATTCTTTTCGTTTTCACTCTCTCTCTCTCTCTCTCACTCAAAGCCTTCATTCGTACCAGCTAGCACTGAGATTGAAGGAACCCGTTCGTGTGGACTGAGTAGAGACGTTGTCATCGTTCAACGTTCGTGATCGTTTCCGTGGATCTGCATCAAAGGTTTTGATTGTCACAAGAGATCTGCACCAAAGGTTTCAGTCGTCACAAGAGGTAAATATTCTATCACTGATCATAACCATTCGTAAGGATCTCTAAAGGAGAAAATTTTAATTTCCGCTGCGTTTTGGACCGCAATTCTCCTTCAGATTTTACCTTGAATAAGGGTTTATGAAAAGAGTTTGTGATTAGATTGCACTAAAGTCTATGGGTGGAGGTGAAAATTCTAGATAAACAAGCCAAGCGTCTTCTGTCCAAAATAATCAGAGTAAAGGTAGGAAAGTTACATTCTTACTCATTCTCCACCACTTAAGGCTCGTGGCATACAATACTAATCATAGTTTTATTGTATTTTGAATTTGATTAAGAAAATGTCGATTGACGTTGAACCAATGGCTTATTTATTTGATTATGAAATTGGATAATGTAATGGATTTACAAAGTAACCAACAAGAAAGTAAAATGGTCTCATTGTAAGGTAGCCAAAGAGAAAGCCTTGTGTGTGAAAAATTGACCTAAATTAATAAAGGATGACGGTCTTACAAACATGTCTCCCTAGGATAGTGCCATGATGCCATTCTTACAACCGGTATGTAAGTTATAGATGAAATCCAAAGTCAAATGCAAAGTATCACAAAATAAGGAAAGGTCCTCCAAGAAAAGGTCATAATATAAGATCCTATATGTCAAAGTTGATTACAAGTGGAATGAATCTTTTTGGTCTTATCATTTTATCATGTTTTTTTTAATGTATGATGGCATTAAAGATAAATGACAATAATAAACATGCATGATAAGTTTATACAATGAATATGATGATGATAATTACTTGAATGTAAATTGCAATATAACAACATAAAAGTAAATAGCAAAGTAACAATGATAATAACAATGGTAAGTGGTAATCAAAGTTAGTAAAGTTAAATATGGTTAGTAGTATGTACAAGTTAAACACTTGAGGACTATCCATCCTTAGGTCAAAAGATTCAAAATATGGCCCATCAAGGGATAACTTATCACTGATGCAAAGCATTGAAGATGATCAATGATCAACTTACAATAAATTTGTAACAATGAAAGTTATGCAAACCCCAAGTCCATCTATCAATAGTTTGACAAAAGGAAGATTATATCAACTCAAGGATTAAAGGTTAATGAGTTTATTAATGATTAGGTTAGACAAGTTATACAATGATCAATGTACAATATGAACAAGTTAGCATAATACTTAGAGGGTTAGTATAACAATAGAAGCATAATGAATCAAATGAAAACACAACTTAGTAGGTATACAAGCAAAACTTCATCTATTTATCAAATGATCCAAGTTAGGTTGATATATAGGTAATCTATCTATGCCCCAAAGTATCATGAATGATCTATTGATCATTCATTAATAGATTTGAAGCATAAAAGGTTCAAACATCCCTAACCAATCCATAACCATGACTTAATAGACTTCATTAGCTACTCATGTTCAAGACCTCATAAGTCCCTAAAAAATTATTCAAATGAAATAAAATAAAACATAATAAAATAGTAGATACAAAAATAATATGAGTTTGTGTTGGGAATACTTTCAGCAAAATAAATATAAGTGGTAAAAAAATCAAGTGAAATGGAAAATAAAATGGGGCATAAATAAATAAAATAAAGGAAAAAAGAAATAAAATAAGCAAAGTGAGTATGTTAGGGGTTAAACCCCTGACCATGGGGTCATAAGGGGTCAAACCCCTCATCCACTGGGCCAAGTGCCCTTTGGTGATAAAGATGCGCTTCCAATGAATAAATAATAAAAAAAATAAGAAAATGGAACACGCGCGCAAGCTGGCCAATCAGGACATGACAACAAAAAATTGAATTTAAACACGCGTGTTCAATTTCGTCTTCAACCTTTGAACACTGAAATTAAAACCTGAAAACACATATTTTTCATTGGATTTGAACTTGGAAACATCATCTATGCACAACAACGAACTAACCTCCACACTCATGAGCCATTGATTGGCTCTGAGTGTAACCTTTGAACACTGAAATTAAAACCTCAAAACACATATTTTTCATTGGATTTGAACTTGGAAACATCATCCATCCACAACAATGAACTAACCTCCACACTCACGAGCCATTGATTGGCTCTGAGTGTGGAGTATTTTCCAAAAACTCAAAAGAAAACACTTAACCTAAATAAAAAATTAAATGAAGAATATTGGATAATTGACACTCAAACCAAAGGGTTAATGATCAGTGGATGATTTCGAGTTGATTGGTAACTTATTTGAGTGAAGGGTGTAAGTGTAACTACCTGATCGAAATCGGTTTTAGAAGTGGACTTTGATGCATTGGTATAACTCAGATGAGGTGTTGGGAAAATGAGTCAAGGTTTGAAAACATTTTAGTGATGCTTAAGGAAGGATTCTGGGTGGTTAGTTTGAGTTGAGAAGCTTTTAAACTCATAAATGGAATCTCTATTTTTGGAGGAAGAACTCGGTTTTGTAGTAGGGTATTCTTGGCTATTTAAGCTTGGTTCTGAAGTGGAACACCCTCCCCTATTTACAGGGAAGGTGATGGAATGGTTTTGGAGGGAGAATGAAGAAGTTTGCTTTAGAAAGTGGTTGAGCTCGAAAGTGATAAAGTGAGAGGCTTATGGGGGGAAGCTTTACTGAGATCCTGACCTGGTATGCCTTCCAAATTGTTTTATCTGCACTCTAGCATAAAAATGGAGGGACAATGGTGCTTTAAACATGGCTGGAGTGGATTTTGTTTTTATCCATTTTGGGAAAAACCAGAATTCTGCACATGGCATCAGGTTTCATGATTTGAGAGCCTTCCACATCAAAGTTGACTTCCATTTGGGCCTTGGTATGTTGCATAACATGTTACAAGTCAAAAGAGATCAAATTGGGATGAATTAGAAGCTTGGTGAATCAATTTGCAAATTCTGACTGGTTGTGGTCTGGCCAATGCATCATGACAATTTCTAATTTTTGAACTAAGGCCAAATGAAATTGGCCCGTGCATTTTGCATGAAATTTGTGCTAAATGTTCCTTGTCATGTCCTTAATCAGATGGAAAAAGAACCAGGTCAAAAGGAGTTGTGGTTTGGAAATGACAATGTGGTAAAGTGGTGGTCTTGGTCATGTTTTTAGGGCATGCTAGGCACATTGGACCGACTTTCCCAATGCAAACATTGAGGTCCTTTCTCAATGAATTAGGTATTGGACCTTGAAACAAAGTTGAAGAGAGACTTAATTAGGACATTTGGCTCAAAGAATATCTTGAAAAGGTTTTAAGATGAAAAAGTTATGGACTTTATACCAAATTATAGGTCATTCTTGCCAAAATGTTGTTGGTGTAAGCCCTAGAGGCCAATACTTTTTGGTACTTGTATCGAATCATTTATTAATAATAAAAGACATTTTCTTTATTATGGTTTATTAATAAAGTCCCTGGAATAGATAGTCCGTTTAATGTATTAAGTGTGACTTAATCATGAGAACACATTAAACATAAGGACACTATTCTTAAAGCATCCGTAGTCGAGCTTTAGTGTGAAGTGGGATAACATTAAAGCATTAAGACTATTATGTTTGTAGACTGATGATCACATCTCATAGATCATGGATAAAGAGTTATCAAGTCTTAAACATAGGTATGAATATTAGGAGTAATATTTATACCGGATTGACCCGCTATGAGAATACTATATAGAAAGTTATGCAAAGTGTCATAAGTTATTCTCATGGTGATAATAGTGTATTCCACTCTTCGACCTGAAACCACTATGGATCCTAGATGTAGAGTCGAGTGCTTTATTGCTGATCCAACGTTGTCCGTAACTGGATAACCATAAAGACAGTTGATGGGTACTCCACAAAGCATGCCGAGGGACATGAGTGGCCTAGATGGAATTTGCCCATCCTGCATAACAGGATAAATGTCTATGGGCCCAATATTGAACTGGACAAGGATGACACGGTCTATGCCTTGTGTTCAATATAGACATAAGGGCAAAAGGGTAATTATACACATAAGTATTATCACAGAAGGAATTGTCAGATCACTTGACATTTTCGTGTCTTGGGTAGCAGTGATGTGTTGCTAGATACCGCTCACTGTTTATTATGTTAAATGCGTGATTTAATATAATTGCCAACGTCATGAAAACCTACAGGGTCACACACAAAGGACGGATTGATGAGAGATAGAGTAACTAAGGAATACCGTAAGGTACGGTGCCCTTAAGTGATTTATAGAACATCGTAAGGTACGGTGTACTTGAGTAGAATACGAAATATGGTAAGGTACCATGGGCTTAAGTGATTTTGGGCATATTATAAGATATGGGCCAAAATACACTTAAGTGGGCTTTTAGCTTGAAGCCCACACAAGTGGTTTTATAAATAGAACCCTTGTGCAGAAGCATTCATTGCGGTTGCATTATTTTCGTTTTCTCTCTCTCTCTCTCTCTCTCACTCAAAGCCTTCATTCGTACCAGCTAGCACTGAGATTGAAGGAACCCGTTCGTGTGGACTGAGTAGAGATGTTGTCATCGTTCAATGTTCGTGATCGCTTCGTGGATCTGCATCAAAGGTTTTGATCGTCACTAGAGATCTGCACCAAAGGTTTCAATCATCACAAGAGGTAAATATTCTATCACTGATCATGACCATTCGTAAGGATCTCTAAAGGAGAAAATTTTAATTTCCGCTGCGTTTTGGACCGCAATTCTCCTTCAGTGGTATCAGAGCCACTTACGAAACCATGAATCTGATAGGTGTTTAATTTATGTATTAATATGATTAAAAGACAGAATGAATCAATTAATTAAACGGGTAATTAAATTTGGCATCATGAGTGTACGAGTTGGATGATTGATGTTGACTATGCTTCGGTACCGACATTAGTATGGTGAAGCAGCGATACATCGATTGTCCATATGTTACGCAATTGAGACCGATCAACTTATATATGATATAAATAATCTTAATGCAGAGTACGGTATATGTGATATACTGTTTCTGTTTCGTTCATTCAAACACTAAATGGTTGTTTTCCTTTGAGCGATCAATGGTCATTTGCTTCGGAATCCGACATTAGTATGGTGAAGCAATGACCTGTTGATCAATCATACTGAATCAACAATCGAGGTGTGTTTGACGGTCTGAAATTGGCGCATTAAGGTTGGTGACGGCGCAAGGGTTGTGTCGTCAAGGAGTTGTGAATTTAGGGTTTTTTGGAACAGGTCTGTAGACTGTTTCAAAGTTCTGTTATTTTGGATGCGTAACGGTCGTAACAAGACGCGTGACGTTCGTAACAGGCCCATGACGGTCGTAACAAGCCTGTGACGGTCGTCACGTGCTTTGTGACGGTCGTCACACTCACAGATCCAAAATTCTAGGCGTTTCTGTTTTGGCCCCGTGACGGTCGTAACATGCTTGTGACCTGTGACGGTCGTAACATGCCTGTGACGGTCGTCACACTCACAAGGTCAGAATTTTGGGGTTTCTGTTTTGTGACTACGCAAGGGTTGTATTGATGCAAAACAATGTCCATTTCAAATGAATTGTTCATTAACGTCCGCTGACCGGGCAGCGGAACCCCCGGCTAACTCTGCGTAGTGTGATCGGTCGCCGAAATTTAATTTGGTTTTAATTAATTAAAGGAATTAAAAATTAATAATAATAATGTGTTTGTTATTATTGCCTTGTTGTGATCAGTTATGGCCTTAGTCTTCCTTCGTTTTGTTTTGGGGTTTTTTTTTAATACGACCTGCGTGTCGTGCCTCTCCTTTTGATCTCTTAATGTAACTTCTTTTCTCATCTCAAACCCTCGTATGTAAAACGAGTTTCTTCTGGAATGTAATGTTATGAAGAAAGAGAAGATTTCAATATTAAAGGAGGACAACCTTGAAGATCAAAGGAGGACAACCTTGAAGATCTTGCTTGGAGAAGCTTAGAGAAGAATTCAATATTAAAGGAGGACAACCTTGAAGATCTTGCTTGGAGAAGCTTAGATCGTTATTAGGTTAACTTAGGTTCTCTCATTGGCTTGGGAGAACAATTGCGCTAGGGGCCATAACTGTTTCATTGTGTATGTATGTTGATGCATGTGTATGTATGTTGATGCATGTGAATATCTGTTGATGCATATGAGAGACGACTTATATGATAAATAAGCCGGTGAGATCAGATCAATTGCAATTCCCTCAAATTAAATATTAAGTTTATGCTTTCCAAGTTTTAACACTCATCAAGACTAGTAATGGATAATGTAGGTTTCGCCTATGCGAGGTGCATGATCTATATATTAGTAAGGTGCGATGGGATAATTGTAATATCCAACTGTTAAAACAATGGGTCAAACTTAACTAAACAAATTATAATAAGATTATATATATGTTTAGAAGCAAGAGTTGGGAATGATCCATATGATGGATTGGAATAAGGAGTTATTCACCCAACTGAAATTTTCGAGAGTTGTATGAGATACAACTGGAAGGAGTTCCTACCTAAATAACCTAGTTTTGTGTAATCCGCCTACGCGGACTTAGAACGAAGTGAAATATGGATCTCGACCCACTAGAAAATCTTCCAACGGGATTTTCCGAATCAAATGATGAGGGTCATTTGTTTTGAGTAAAATAGTGGGAGCATATTTGATTAAAGGCCTAATTAAATATGTCAATGATACTTATATTTTCTTAATCCTTATGTAGATAACCATGACAACAAACACCTCTAACAACATCTTGCGATCAATCCTTGACAAGGAAAAATTGTCTGGGACAAATTTTCTGGATTGGCACCGAAACCTGAGGATTGTCCTCAAACGTGATAAAAAGCTGTATGTCTTGGAGACACCTGTTCCTGAAGAGGAACCTCCCAGTTCTGCACCTAAGGCAGAAAGAGATGCTTATAAGAAGCATGTCGATGATGCCAATGAAACTGCTTGTCTCATGCTAGCTACCATGAACTCAGAATTGCAAAAGCAACATAAGAACATGGCAGCGTTCGATATGATCGAACACTTGAAGATGCTCTATCAAGAGCAAGCAAGGCATGAGAGGTTTGAAGTTTCAAAAGCCCTTTTTCAAAGCAAGTTAGCTGAGGGAGCCCCTGTAGGTCCCCATGTACTCAAGATGATTGGGTATGTGGAAAACCTTGAGAGATTGGGTTTTCCCCTCGAAAAGGAACTTGCGACTGATTTGATCTTGCAATCGTTGTCAGATAGTTTCAGTCAATTTGTCCTAAATTTCAATATGATTGATATGGAGAAATCTCTTACTGAACTGCTCGCCATGTTAAGAACTGCCGAGCAGAATCTGAAGTCAAAAGGGAAGTCCATTCTGATGATCGGAAATGGAAAGAGACAGAACAAAAGGCCCACTAAGCAGGGTGATAAAGGGAAAGGCAAGGAAGTTGCCAAACCCAAACCCACCGTTGCTGCTTTAAAGCCTAGTGGAGGCATAGCAAAAGAAGACACCCACTTCCATTGCGGTAAGACCGGACACTGGAAGAGGAACTGCCCAAAGTACCTGGAAGATAAGAAGAATGGAGTAGAGACTTCAACTTTAGGTATTTTTGTTATTAACTTATCTACTTCTGCATCATGGGTATTAGATACTGGATGCGGTTCTCACATTTGTACAAATGTGCAGGGGCTGAAAAGGAGTAGAGATTTGGCAAAAGGTGAAGTTGACCTACGAGTTGGCAATGGAGCAAAGGTTGCTACTTTAGCCGTAGGATCTTATGTATTGACTTTACCTAGTGGTTTTATAATTCAGTTAGAGAACTGTTATTATGTACCTGCAATTAGCAGGAATATTAATTCCATTTCTTGTCTGGACAAGTTTGGTTTTTCATTTATAATAAAGAACAATTGTTGCTCAATTTATTTGAATGATATATTCTATGCTACTGCACAAATGAGCAAAGGACTTTATGTCCTTGATCTCGAAATGCCTATTAATAACATTAATACTAAAAGGGTGAAATCTAACGAGTTAAAACCAACTAGGTAAGAATATTAAAACTCTTCGATCAGATCGAGGTGGTGAGTATTTAAGCCTAGAGTTTGATCCATCTGAAAGAGTGTGGGATCCTATCCCAACTTACTCTTCCTGGAACACCCTATGGAATGGTGTATATGAGAGAAGAAATCGAACCCTGTTAGACATGGTCCGATCCATGATGAGTCACGCCGATCTTCCAAACTCCTTTTGGGGACATTGACAGCAGCTTACACACTTTAACCGTGTTCCATCCAAAAAGGTTGAGAAGACACCATATGAGATATGGAGTGGTAAGAAACCACATATGTCTTACATAAAGATTTGGGGTTGCGAGGTTTATGTGAAGCGACAAATTTCAACTAAGCTTGAGCCCAAATCTGACAAATGCTTATTTGTGGGGTATCCTAAAGAAACAATAGGGTATTACTTCTACAATCCTTCTGAGGGCAAAGTGTTTGTCGCTCGAACTGGAGTTTTCCTAGAAAATAATTTTATTTCCAAAGGAACCAGTGGGAGGAAAGTAGAGCTTGAAGAAATTCAAGAATCACAAAGCATCGACACACCTATGGAGGAATTGGAGCAGGAAACACAAGTAGTTGTGTAAGAGCAACCTGCTCAAGTAGAACAAGACCAGCGTAGGTCAGGCAGGATACGTCACCTACCTGAGATATATGGATCAAGGTGATGTATTACTCATGGATCAAGATGAGCCTGTGACCTACTCATCGAATCTTCGTTTTGATGAAACAGTAAAACAATATGGATTCACCAAGAACGAAGATGAGCCTTGTGTCTACAAGAAGGTTAGTGGGAGCATGATCGTATTCCTGGTATTATATGTAGATGACATATTACTTATTGGAAACGATATCCCTACCCTGCAACAAGTAAAGTCTTGGGTGGGGAAATGCTTTTCTACGAAGGACCTAGGTGAAGCAGCCTATATATTAGGAATCAGAATCTATAGAGATAGATCATAAAATGCTTGGCCTAAGTCAGAGTACATAGACAAGGTGCTGAGACGCTTTAATATGAATGATTCCAATGGTTATGTGTTTTGCTTAAATGGTGGCGCTGTGAGCTTGAAAAGTTCAAAGCAAGATATAGTGGTTGATTCTACAACCGAGGCCGAGTATATTGCTTCCTCAAGTGCAGCAAAGGAAGCTGTTTGGATCAGGAAGTTCATTAGTGAACTTGGCATAGTCCCTAGCGTTGTGGATCCCATTGGTCTCTATTATGATAACAATGGTGCTATCGCACAAGCTAAGGAGCCTAGATCTCACCGACGATCCAAACACATACTCAGGCGTTATCATCTCATTCGAGAGATAATAGATAGAGGAGATGTGAAAATATGTAAAGTACCTACACTTGACAATATGATGACCCACTGACAAAGCCTCTTGCGCAGCAGAAGCATGATGGCCATACTAGATCAATGGGCATACGGGGTATGCCTGATTGGCTATAGTGCTAGTGGGAGATTGTTGGTGTAAGCCCTAGAGGCCAATACTTTTTGGTACTTGTATCGAATCATTTATTAATAATAAAAGGCATTTTCTTTATTATGGTTTATTAATAAAGTCCCTGGAATAGATAGTCCGTTTAATGTATTAAGTGTGACTTAATCATGAGAACACATTAAACATAAGGACACTATTCTTAAAGCATCCGTAGTCGAGCTTTAGTGTGAAGTGGGATAACATTAAAGCATTAAGACTATTATGTTTGTAGACTGATGATCACATCTCATGGATCATGGATAAAGAGTTATCAAGTCTTAAACATAGGTATGAATATTAGGAGTAATATTTATACCGGATTGACCCGCTATGAGAATACTATATAGAAAGTTATGCAAAGTGTCATAAATTATTCTCATGGTGATAATAGTGTATTCCACTCTTCGACCTAAAACCACAATGGATCCTAGATGTAGAGTCGAGTGCTTTATTGCTGATCCAACGTTGTCCGTAACTGGATAACCATAAAGACAGTTGATGGGTACTCCACAAAGCATGCTGAGGGACATGAGTGACCTAGATGGAATTTGCCCATCCTGCATAACAGGATAAATGTCTATGGGCCCAATATTGAACTGGACAAGGATGACACGGTCTATGCCTTGTGTTCAATATAGACATAAGGGCAAAAGGATAATTATACACATAAGTATTATCACAGAAGGAATTGTCAGATCACTTGACATTTTCGTGTCTTGGGTAGCAGTGATGTGTTGCTAGATACCGCTCACTGTTTATTATGTTAAATGCGTGATTTAATATAATTGTCAACGTCACGAAAACCTACAGGGTCACACACAAAGGACGGATTGATGAGAGATAAAGTAACTAAGGAATACCGTAAGGTACGGTGCCCTTAAGTGATTTATAGAACATCGTAAGGTACGGTGTACTTGAGTAGAATACGAAATATGGTAAGGTACCATGGGCTTAAGTGATTTTGGGCATATTATAAGATATGGGCCAAAATACACTTAAGTGGGCTTTTAGCTTGAAGCCCACACAAGTGGTTCTATAAATAGAACCCTTGTGCAGAAGCATTCTTTGCGGTTGCATTATTTTCGTTTTCTCTCACTCTCTCTCTCTCACTCAAAGCCTTCATTCGTACCAGCTAGCACTGAGATTGAAGGAACCCGTTCGTGTGGACTGAGTAGAGACGTTGTCATCGTTCAACGTTCGTGATCGCTTCGTGGATCTGCATCAAAGGTTTTGATCGTCACTAGAGATCTGCACCAAAGGTTTCAATCATCACAAGAGGTAAATATTCTATCACTGATCATGACCATTCGTAAGGATCTCTAAAGGAGAAAATTTTAATTTCCGCTGCGTTTTGGACCGCAATTCTCCTTCAAATGTGACCAACCAACTTGACCTAGAAATGTCACTTTGTGATTTCTTGATTTTTATGGTGCAATGATGGATGTTTTAAGCTCATATGACCCTATCATGATATAAAATGAGACTTGGAGCTTTGTGAAGTGGTTTTAGGTCATGTTCATGGGTGAACTCAATGTCTTGAAAGTTCAAAAATCATGACCAAACCAATGACTTGTAACATGAAGGAAATGGATATTTGATTAGTGAATTGTGGTTTTAATTGACTTGAATTGATGGTGAATAAAATATGATATGATATGATACGATGATCAAATGAAGCAAGGACAAGGATCAAAGGATGTACAAATTAAGGTTTCTTGAGTCATAAGTTTCATCAAGAACCATGTCCAGACAAATTAGGGTTTTGTGATGTAGGGGGTGTATTGAGATGTTTCAAAGGACTGGGGTATGAACAAACTTTAGATTTTATGGGTCCTCAATGGCATGATCAAGGTTCAAGCTGAACCATGATTTATACAAATCAAAGAGGGTCAAGCACTAAGGCTGAGGTCCTTGAGTGACCAGATGAATCCTCACGCGTCTTCAATGGGACTCACCATCCAATTAGGGCTTGGAGAATGAGTTATACATCTTGAATGATCCTCCAAGCTTGTGGGATGCTTGAGGATGAAGATTAGGGTCAAGGTGGCTTGGGCACACCTCAACATGATCAGTGGATCTTGAGGCTTCATATATGAACCCTATACCTTTGGTTTGTGGAGCAATGTTGATCATTAGGCACAAATACTTATGAGATGATATGTATGGGATGTATGCTCATGAATTAGGGTTATGGAGGGTGATGTGGAGGTATGGTAAATTTGAGGACATGACAACTAACACCTGTCTAGTTGGACTATGATCTTACAATGGAAGATTCCATGCCTTCGTAAAATACCTCATGCATTAGATCAAAAGTTTCTTGGATGTCATAATGTTTGCAGGTACCACCATCTCCTAGGAGACAACCACAGGCAACAATAAAAATTGTTTATACGTGTACTTGAAATATACACCAATTGTAGCTTCATTGACAACATAATTAGCATAGCCCCAATTATTGATCATTTGTAAAATCTCATTCTTGTTCTTTCTTTATGTGTATAGATACAAGCCTCAATATATTGTGTGATTATGGCCACTTTATGGTCATTAACGACCCCACCCACTTGTCTAAGCGAGATCAGGTCACCCAACCAACTAATGTCGAGATGGCCAAGTAATAAAGGGAGGCCGCCCATTTAATTGTAGTGGTGAGCTCTTCTGACCACACTTAGGTGGATCCGAGTCTCCCGTCCCTTTTGGAGTAATTTCTAGGATTCTGGTGAATCCCAACTTAGAAAGTTGAAGTTGAGCAGACTTGTGCCGTTATAGATATCAATAGTCCTTAAACACAAGACATGCAGAAACAAAATACTTAAGGGTATGTTTGGATTGGTGGTATGAGATGGAATGAAATGAAGTGGAATGGTTACTAATGAGATTTCATTGTTTGGATTTGCAAATAATTGATGAAATGGAATAGAACATGATGGAACTCATTCCATCCAAATCTCTATTTTTTGTTCCATCCAATGGAAGTGAAGTGATTACTAATGAGATTTTATTGTTTGGATTTGCAAATAATTAATGAAATGGAATGGAACATGATGGAACTCATTCTATCCAAATCTCTATTTTTTGTTCCATCCAATTTGGGATGTATGTGATGAAATTAGATATTTTTAATAAAGTAATCAAACAATGGAATGAAATCTATATTCCATTCCACTCCGTCACATTCCATTCCGCTCCGCTCAATTGTATTCCATCAATCCAAATATAATCTAAATAAAAATTTAAATATTACACGGTCCTCCGCGCAAGAGTAATGCTGGAACGAAGTGATTTAATATAAATGTTAGACATTGCAATATTTGACCCATTTAATAACTGGTGGACGAAATGTTAAGCTTTCTATATAAACATTTTATTTTACCATGGTGTATTTTGCCATGTCCGATTGTAAAGTTTAAATAAATGGTATGACATTGTTTGCATAATGATTAAACTCTACTTTAAAACCAAAAATTGAATAAAATTAAAAAGATTGAAACATATTGGCTCCCACGTCCCCCGTTATATTACGTTGTCGTATCCTTTCGAAGAAAAGTCCCAATCTGTCCCATCGTTTCTTCTCCTTTCATCTTCAATCTCTCCCTCCTTCTTTTTCTGTCACTGAGCTACCAAATGGAAGACTTCTGGAAGAGAGCGAAGACATTCGCCGAAGAAGCGGCGAAGAAATCGCAATCTCTAACCACTACCTCCGCCACGGCTAGAATCGCCGATCTCGTCTCCGAAACCACCAAGAAATCAAAAGAACTCGCCGCCGAGGCTTCTAAGAAAGCAGAAGAAATCAAAACCGCTGCTCTCCGTCAGGCTGATCAGATCAAGTCCTTCTCGGATACCATTTCCATTCCTCCTCAAATCTCAGCAATTGCCGCCGCCGCGGCAACCGCAACCGCAAATGCCACTTCTACCGCACTGCCTTCTGCTCCTCAGGAACAAGACCTCGAGAGATTCGGCGTCACCGATGATCTCAGATCCTTTGTCCAGGGCCTCACTTCCACAACCTTCAAACATTTTCCTGTCAATTCCGGTAAATTATGATCCTTTGGCGGTTTTCAATTTTTCATTTCCTGCAATTTTATTTATTTTACCGTAAATTTAACCTTTTTTGTTGTAAACTTTGTTGATTAAAAAGCTATTTTGAAAAAATAGAAATGATTTGTTTTATTTGTCCTGAATGCAGATGAATCTGAATCTGAGGCTTCTGATGTGCCCACTTCGGCCTCTAATGTTCGGAAGGATCTCAATGAGTTTCAGGAGAAGCATGCCACTCTTGTTTTAACTACTGTTAAGGTGAATTCCATGTTTTTTAAATTTTACTTTTGTAAAATTCTTGAATCCGCCTGTTTTATATCGTTTCTCTGTTGTATAGGATTTGCATTGTGTGTTAGCATATGTAACGTGATTATTGATGCATTTCACATCACATGTTTACCTTAATAGTGTGCCGAAGGCATGTGAACCCTCTTCTGTATGGTGTGTTTTATTTGAGAATTAAGAAAACTGGACTGTGAGGGAGTTCTTTGTTTTATAGGGTTTACTTTCTGTTTCCATAGTGCAACTCCCTTCGGACCAGTGTTGTCAAATGTTGGCCTTGGCGGATTGCAATGGCAGATTTTTTGACCACTGCCCGGCGAACTTGTGAAGGATGACGATGTCACCACGACGGTTTAGAGCGGTTTAAAATGGTGGAACTTTATTTGTTTTCCATCATGGTACACCATTGCCATCGATAAATTCAAAGCCACAGGCAACTGCTAGTAGATGTGGGATTTCAAAGTGCTGTTTTTTTTCTTCAAACAGAAGTTACTATTTACTCCAATTTGAGAGCAACGGAGCTGTTTGTTCTTGGTGGAAAGTATTTCCCAGTGATGAAAATTTTAGTAATCTGAAGGGAGGAGTATGGGTTTACATGATTTGAAATCGAAGTGCAGGCTCCCTTCTTTATAGAAAAATTAAAAGTTGAGGAACCCGTTTTGATTTTCATGCCATGCCCTCTCCTTAGTTGATACTTGGCATTCTGAGGGATCTTTCTCCATTGTTTTTGTTTCGCTCCATTTTCCATCTACTAAATCACTTCAATATATTTATTTTAATAATTTTTCCTCACATTCTCCTTCCCTTCTGTTGGTTTTAGCTTGTCATCATCCAAGATAGTAGCATTAGAAAATGGAAAGTGACAGCAAGATAACTGAGCCTGACGATTGTGAATTCATGAGGAACCAGCCTCTGGCTCTGATTTTTCAGAAGTTGCCTCCGTGATTATATGCTAATAGGCGACTAGAGCAGAAGTATGAGAATAGTGAGTGAAAAATAGTAATGTGCATCGGGAGCAATAGAAGCAGAGGATTCCTGTTGAAGGGAGCGACAAAGGATTAGGAGATGAGAGGATGGGTGGTGTTTCAGGGTGCAGGGAGAGGAATATATTATGTATTTTAAAACTTTTTTGCGTTATAATGCATTCCACTTCTCATATAATGATGCCCGGTCTTTTGTGTGCATACTATCATGTCCTTTTTTTTTTCATTCTTTAATTTATCGGTTGGTGATGTTGGTATATATATTAATGCGTTGATTGAAATATAATAAAGACATGCATGCATTTGAAAATTCAAGATGTATTTGTAAAACTGTTTACCTATTTTATTTTTTATTCCTTTACAGGAAATTTCAAGGTTGAGATATGAACTATGCCCACGTGCTATGAAGGAAAGACACTTTTGGAGGATATATTTTACACTTGTCAACACTCATGTGGCTCCGTAAGTAGCATACATTTTAACAGGTCATATGATGTTATATTTTATAATGTTGGTTAAGAAATCTACTTTATGAAATTATTTTGTGCTTAAACTCCATTCTGCTGGTTTCTTTATCTTTTATGGAATAAATTATTATGCAAACAGACTGTATTGTCAATAGATGCCTGTAGTAGTGGGTGGCCGCCCTCACATGCGGTGTCGCATCTCAGAATGGAGAATTGAGGCCATCGGAGCTGGTTTGCGGACAGATTCCACATCCCAGTTACCTTACTTGGTGGCGCTATTCCAGCACTAGGGTTTGTGAAGAAGAAAACGACACATCCCAAGAATAAATGAAATAGAAGCACCATAAAAACGGAAGGTGAGGACGAAAATATGCATGTGAACAGTAGAGGAAGAAGTGAAATTCAGACTTTTTCACTGTTTTAGGAGTGAATAACTAGAGTAGTAAAGGAAGAAGCAAGAGGTGGCATGGCGCTTGTGTTGCCATAGCTGCCGCTGTTACATAACAATTTTACTGTTATCTCACCTAATGGGCTTGTTCTTTTTTAATCACGGGCCTCTAATTTTTAAATGAACAATACTAATAACAAAATAAGTGAAAGAACGCGAGGCAGCCAAGTTAACCATGAGCCTCTTAAGACTTAATAATGTGTTTGTTTCGAGGATTAAAATCACAATCTTGGGAATATTATTCTTTGGAAAAGTATTAATAGAAATCTTATTCCTATCAATATTTTTGGTCAACATTAATTTCTCGGGAATACTTTTAATTATTTAATTTGAAAATAGAAAATAAATGTGTTAAAATGATATGGGAGAGTGGAAAGCTATGGTTGGTTATCTTTTATTCCCATGGGAATGTAAGATTCCCACTTTTTGCCATGAGAATGAAAAATGGGAAAAGTATGTGTAAATCAGTCCTAGAAATAAACAGTACCTAGATTAAAACTTGAAACAAACATTGGAATTAAAAAATTTCCAAAATCACATTCTTGAGAATATGTTTTTGTTAAAAATAGTATATTATTTTTGTGTATATGCATGTGTATATAGTATTAGTTATTTATTATAGATTATAACTGAAACAGCTACCATCTTGCCACACGCAATCTCAATTTTGGGGTAGCCCGCTCAGCCATCCAGGATTTACAAATATGTAGAAAGAGGAGAGGCCAACTTGTGTTTTATATTTGGGTTTGCTTAATAATTCTTTTTACACACGTACCTCTTCAAAAGTTATTCAAAAAGGGTTTTGTACCATTATTTGAAAAGTACCATCTGACTTTAATAGGCTAAGTTGATAATTCTGACTAATGTCTATATTTGCTGGCTTGTAAGTTTGAAGACTCTAGAATTTCTTTTAGGAAGAAAACAAGCATATTTGTTTTCAAATCTGGTTATACAAGTATTGACAAAGATCCTAAGGTAGACATTCTATAGAGATAACTTAATAAGGCTCCTTCCCGTGATGCAATTAAATTAAATTTAGTTAAATTAATTAGTTACCCAATCTGTATCTGCTCCCACTCACACTGACATCCTCTGCCAGCACTGCCTCCCGTGGAGGTGTATGATTACAATATTCAATTTCTAAACCTGTCTCTGGTGGCCCATACTAGGTTGTTGAGCTCTTGGTTGTTGAGAGTTTGAGATTTGGTGGAACAATGAGGGTGGGGGCCTTCACTCTTTGTTAGTCTGGTTGCCACAGTTTTGTGGTGAAAGTTGTCTCATGGAGCAAAAGTCTCATGCATGATAACAATATTCAATTTCTAAATCTGTCTCCGGCATCTCATATTAGGTTGCTGAGCTCTTGGTTGTTGAGACTGTCTGATTTGGTGGAACTGTGAGGGTGGGGCCCTCACTCGTTGTTAGTCCGGTTGCCACAGTTTGGTGGCGGAAGTTCTCTCATGGAGCAAAAGTCTCATATGGTGATGACTTTGCAGTGTTCCATGACAGGTCCCATGTCGATACAGGTTATGAGGGTTGCTGTGACCAAATTCGCTGTGATTGGTGTTGCTGTGCATGTGTTGTTATGGGTAGATGTGGCGGGTACAGTGTTGATGATGGGTGGCAGCTGTTTGAAGGAATGGAGGCTGGAGGCTGAGACCTTCATGGTGGTGAAGGGATGAAGAATGTTGGTAAAGATTAAAGTTCTGTTTTCTCCTTTTTTTCTAAAACGTTTTTGGAGAGTTGGGACTTAAAGGCCATGGGAAAATTCATAGTTTTGGTGTGATGGTAAAGACACAGGTTCTGTAACCCTGATTGGATACAATTTTTCATTGTTTGTCTCTGTTTTAATACCAATTGCAGCATGAAAAATTGTATAGCCACCTTAGACAATTTAGCAGTTACTTAAGTGTTAATATGCAAGAATCTAATCTAATTACAAAAAATTAAATCTTTAAGGCAAAAGTGTGAGCAAGCTAAAGTGATTGTTTGTTAAAAGACTTAAGCCCAGATGAAACATTTTCATGAAGTTGGTATTTGGGATGTAATAATTTGAGATATCTATATACTCTGAGGGTAGTGTTGTATCATTTATAAGGTAGCTCATTTAATAATTATGATGTAAATAGTTTGGGATGTAAATAATTTGAGCTATCTATATACTATGAGGGTAGTGTTGTATGATTTTTAAGGTAGCTCATTTAGTAATTATGACTTTACAAGCAGTTATGAGAAGCAATATATGGAAGCGGTGAGAGAAGCAGCAAAGCAGAGTGAAGATCCTAAGGTAGAGCAAACTGATGTTGGCGAAGGAAGTGGAAAGGCTGAAGTAACAGGGAAGCTTCTAAAGAGTAAATCTTCTAATGCATCCTCTATTGAGCAAGACTTGGATACATTTCTTCTTGGAGATCTTGAAGACAGTGATGGAGCTCCAGGTATTTTATTCAAAAGTTTGTTAAGATATAAATTTGCAGTTTAACATTGCTTTTTGAAATTTGTTTATAGGATTAGTAAATGAAATTATACACATAATGTAGAGATTTGTTTGTGCACAAGCGTGAATGCTTATCATCCTTAAGATTTCAGAGTATTAACTAAGATTTGTCTGTCATACCATGATCTTCAGACACCATGATCTTGCATTGTTATTCTATTTTTAATGATATCTTTCAGATGATGGCGAGGGCAGCTTTGATGACGATTTTGACAAGATTGGCAATTCTGTAAGTGCTTTTTAATTGTTAGAGAGCTACTTTACTTGGTCTAACATTCTTTAGTTGTCTTAATATTGTTAGGGAGCAGGCAAATAAGATGTTCCCTTTGAAAACTGATTTTGTTATTAGTAAATTTAATCATAGTTGGTCTTTAGATTTTGGGTCTAACTCAGAACTACCAAATCAGCTTATAAGGCAAGTTTGCCTAAGCTTTATAACTGCTGTATATCCTGTAATGGCTGAAGCTCTTGGACTTGGTGCATGGATAATATTGATAGATACTAAACCTAGTATAGACTGTAATACTGTCTAAAGATTTTGGATCTTAATTCAACCTGACAAGATCGGTTTGTAAGATGATGATTGTTTAAGTTTATTAGATCTATATACGCCATATGTCTCACTAATAGGAGAATAGAGTTTTTTCTCAATAATTGAGATAACATATATAAAGAAGGAAAAAAAGAGAGAACTAGGGAGTAAGTCTATTACCAGATGAGAAGCAGAAAATTTAACAGGATTATCAAGACAGCATGTAATGTTTTGAGGATTTTTTTGTTGTTGGTATATATCGCCTTCCTCAGCATTTTATACTGAACTTTAGCGGTTGCCTTCCTCAGCATTTTATAGTGAACTTTAGTGGTTGGCAGTTTTATTTTGGGTAAGATAATTTGTATTTATCATGTTATGGGATCTTTCAGGATGTTGAAGATGAGAAGCATGAAAAGAGAACATCTGCAGCAACAGTTTAGGATGCAGAATTACTCTGTATTAGACACAAGTGAAAATGAAGTTTGCTGCTTGCAACTAGCCGAGATATCCGTCAGAGACCAATGGTTGTGTAGTAGTCTTGAGTTTTAGATCGGTGGCTGTGGTACTCTTGTAGGTTTGATGAACTGGTGGAGAATGCTTTTGTGATTCGTTATTTGTGGACAATAGTACCCTATACAGTTAGGTAAGAAGTTATTGATTGACTCGAGCAGTTTCCTTGTACAGTTGACATATTTGATGTTATTAAATTCTTATATGATGTTTTATTCATAACATAACACCAGCGTAATATGATTCCCGAGCTTATTACAACTTCAAAAGTGATGGTATTAAAGTAATTTTCTACTTCTATTTTTAAACTTTCTGTCTGCAAACATTCACCTTAGTTCACATCACAGATGTTACTTCCTTCAAATTACTTGCCCAGATATAGACAGCGAGTTTTTGAAGGAGATATAGTTACATGTATAAAACAACTCTCCCCTACCACAAACAAGGCAATTCTTCTGTATTTCTTTTTCCACTTGAGCAGTAATTGCTTAACTTCATTTGTACATTTTAGGAGGAGTTTAGTTTGAACTTTATTTCAATGCCTTATAATTTACTATAGATATTTCTTCACATACATTCAAGCCAGTCATAGTCTCTATTTGCCTATCTTATTAATGTTGAGTTTTACTTATTTTGGCACTGTTTTCAATTTGACATTTCTATCCATCTGAAGTGATATTCTACTGAAGACACATGTGTTGAGTCAGGTACTGGGATTTGGATCCTCTCGATCTCGTTTTACATTTGTCTCTCTCAACATTAAATCACAACAATTTAATTAATCCTATGATAAAATAATAAAATACATGTAGGTTAAAAGAAGCACCAGTGGATCGTTTAAAAAAGTAAAAAGAGAAAAATATGTATCAGCATAAATTACCGTAAATGTAATTGGTGGATCTAGCAATTCCTGAATTGGATGTTTCATTGGACAATGTATTAAGGGCAATATTTTTAGGCATTTCTTAATAAATGCTATATATTATTTGTGAAAATACAAAAATGTTTTTAAGATTTTGGAGATGTATTTTGGGACGCATCATAAATACACATTTTAGGTCAAATTTGAATCACATCCTAGGAGTGTGGCTTTTTTAGATCTGGAGATGGATCTCCATAATCTGTTTGTACATGCATCTTTGTAGCATATTGAAACAGAATTAGGAAAATCAGAAAATTGTATTTTGACAAAATAAAATTATCATTCATAATATAAAATCAACATTACATAGATGATGTTAACATAAAATCAAACATTTCATTTCAATGTCCAGATAAACGCTTCAACATTTTCACAATATTTCGATCAAGTAATCGTCGCTTCCATCTTGATCAGAACTTTTGTTTCAAAACGAAAGAATATATTTCGTATTGTAGATCTGCTAAAGGGGTGCACTCAAATTTTTTATCTTGTAGACAATATGAACCTACAAAATTCTATCTTGTATCAATGGAGGTTTCAGAGATGTATCTCCGGTACCATCTTATTCTCTTATTTTGGAGATGCATCTTTAGAATAAAATTTTATTTTACTCTGGGGTGACACTTATTTGGTGCGTTATGAGGTGGTGCAAGGGTGCGTTCGGAGATTCATCTATGAAATCTGAAGGACATTTTAGGTTTTTCATAGGGTGTTTTTCCACTTCGTAGGGTGAGATAAGAATTTCTCTTATTTTTTCCATCCTAGTCGTGTTATGCATCCTTTTGTGAAAAATTTAAAATGACCATGAAATATGGAAGTAGAAACAAATACAATAAATTAACATCAATCATTATTATGATATACAAAATTGTAGAAAAAAATTCAAAATTGTATTTTCGGAACAATGCTAAAAAAAATCAGAAACAAAAGTAGAAACAAATACAATAAATTAACATCAATCATTATTATGATATACATTAAAAATATAACATTACATAGATAACTGTTAACGTAAATGTAACATTAAATTTCATTATCAAGTAATTGTTGAGACGTTTCAACATCTTTAGAATATATTTGGTCGATCTCACAACCTTCACATCCACTTCGATCATGCCTTTTGTTTCAAAGCGATGAAATGTACTCCACATAACATTTAAATCTTCATTTGTATTTAGTTTAGACTTGTCGAATTATATATTCCCTTTGTTATCAATTAAGGGTGAACGATAATATAACTTCACAACTTTTTGATTGTCTGACTACATATTCTATATTCTCTATTCAAGAGGGGGGTTTCTCGCCATCGAAGGAGACAAAAACGGGATATGCATATTGAGACATTTTGTGTGTTTGTGCTAATAAGATGAGGGACAAACATATTTATACAAGTTTTAGAATAATATGTGTCATACCCCAATTTTGTCCCTGAATGAATAAATTCATTCATTTATCATGACATTTGCATCATTTGCATATCATAACATGCATTTCTTTAAACATAACGCTTAGAAAGTCAACCAGAATAAAAATTTGATTTTAAAGATAAACCGATTGAATTGAGTTTCAAATACGCGTAAATTTAGCGGGATTTTTTTTTCAAGATTGAGTTTGCAGCTGTCAGTTTTATTGATCTACGGTTCGCATAGTTTAACCCAACATGTTCGTTTAATTTTTTCGATTCCTTTTACGTTCGAATTTTGATTAACATGAGTTTTTTCAACCAAGTACCTTTTATCACGAGATTTGATCAGCGATTGTCTGTTTTTCCGAACTTTATTTCGCGTAGATCATTTTACCGCATTCATTTTATTTTTTCGCGTATATTTCGTCTGATTTTTATCCATTTTAATTCTTTTTTTTATCAAAAAGTAAAGAAAAAAAATTAACTTTAACTTAATTTAACTTTGTTTATTTAAAAATATTTACTTTTTATTTCACTTATTTTTTTTAAATTCATTTTGATCTTAAATAAATATCTAAAAATATTTAAGAGATTTTATTAATTTAAAACTCTAGTGCTCCCTATAAAAAGCTTACTTTGGCCAATAAAAAAATAACAACAAAGCGGCGCCCACTATCCTCTTATCTCTCTCACATTTTGTGGAAAAAAAATATATTAAGAAAGAAAAGAGAGAGAAGGGAGTTGGTTTTCTGGGTCTTTTTCATAGCAAGACCTTCACGTGAACAAGATTGAGAGACTTCCTCTCAATTTCTTCCATGCATTCATGTATTGCAAGACAAACACAATCCCACTCATATATCCTTCATCACCTTACTCACCTTGCGTTTTTCTCTCCATACTCCATCAACCTTAGAACACCATAAATCCACCTTTTTATGCTCCTTTCACAACAATAAGCCAGAATCACATAACCTCACACAACTTTCAACACTAAATCAACGTAACCACACGGTGAGCTTACCACAACAACACAGACTTCTTCTTCACATCTCACCATAAAACCATAACAACACATCTTCTTCCTCTTCACCATTTTTCCACCATTCATTACCTCTACTCACTTTCTCATTCTCTAAGCACACCATAACACAAGGCAAACACATACTCCACAACATGATATTGAGACAATGGTTTCTTATTATCTTTGTTTTCTGAAAAAGAAGAACAAAATGATATTGAGATATAGAGAGAAAGTTGAGATTTAGGGATTGTTTCATTCTCTTTTCAAAAACAATTTTTTAGTTTTTGAAAATTGAAAAACTAAAAACTTATTTGATAAATAATTTTTAAGAAAATGGTTTTGAAAACTTTTTGTTTTTTAGTTTTAAAAATTAAAAAATCAAAATTTATAAAAACTGTTATGCTTTTGAATTTCTAAAACATCAAAACTGAAAATACACGAAAAATTTTAAATTTTTATTAATGACATGATTTTAATTACATTGATTTGTTAAATATGAATTTGGAATAGAAAATGTGTTTTTGTTGTGTTCATACACATAAGAGAATTATTTGCACGGTAAGAACTAAATAAATGAAAAATATTATATTTGCGAGAACACATTTTAATTGGTTGGATATTTTCATATTTATAACATGTACATTATATATTTGTCAACTTTTTATTTTTTAATAAAATTTAATTATCATTCTTTGTGATTGTTTATCTTTTTACATGAACAGTGAAAATACATTAAAAAATATGTAATTTATAAAAAACAAATAAAAATTAGTAAAATTATAAAATAATAATTTGTAAATTTTATCCTTTTTAAACAAATTAAATTAACAAAAACACAAGTAAAATGATATGATCGAAATAAAATTAACTTGCAAAGAGTATTTTATAATAAATTAAAGTAAATTATAAAGAGTTTAATGGAGATATACTGACCGTGTAATTTACATGGTCATCCAATGAAAATATATCATTATGCTATATCATATAAATAATTTAAAAAGCTAATATCTAATTTAGCGGGATATAATCGTTATTGGTGTGTATCATTCATTTTCTCAATTGTAAAATAATCATTTAAAATTTTAAATTAAAAAAAATAAATTAGCTTAATTGATATATAATTAATTACTATTATACAAATGGAAAGAAATGATTTTATAACTTTTTTAATAACTATTTAATATAGATAATTTTTATCATTTACTTATAATCATACTATTTCTAAAAAAAAAAGTAAAAATTAAACAATATTTGAATTAGTTTTTAAAAACAAATCAACCAAACACGTTTTTTTTATTATCTCAAAAATAGTTTTAAAAAATACAGCGAATTTTTATTTTATTTTCATCCTAAAAATAATTCTTAAAACTAATTTATAAAACAGTTTTTAAAAATAAAAAATTAAAATTGAATCAAAGGAACCCTTAGTATTTTAGTATTGTTTTAATTTTAATTTTATTATTAATAACATGGCCATATGTCCCCTTAACATTTTTGATCATGATTCTGGAAATATCAAAACCATTCACTAGAAGCAATGTTTTAAAAATCGGACCGAACCGGCTGGTTCCACCGGTTGAATCGGGAATCGGAGATGAATCCGGTTAGATTAACCTTCCAAAATTGTTAGTAGGTCAAAACCGGAGTAAAACCGAAAAAACCGGATTGAACCGTCCAAAACCATTCGAACCAAAGAATCGGAGTCGGTTTTGTAAAACCGTCCGGTTCAAAAAAAAATCATCAAATTGACCATTTTAAATTTTTTTTAATAAATTTTAATATGTCAATATCAAAACTTAAAATACATTTCCAATCACAAAAAAAAATTCCATAATTTTTTACAATCAAACAAATTTCTAAGTTTTATCACTCAATTATAGTTTTTCTTTCAACCACACTTCATCATCATCATGCCATCTCTTTCAAACATAGTCACGACATCTAACTCAATGTTGATTGTCGTTCAAGTCAATATTATTTGTTATTGTCAGTTAAGATTTATTTATCGTAATTCAATTTAAATTCATTTTTTGTTTAATAAAGTATATTATATTATTTATTATTTTGATATTTTATCTTATTTAATTTAGATATTCTTAATTATTTGAACTTCATTTTAGTTATTATATTCTACTATTCTAATTTTGATTTGAATTAGTTTAACTTATTTTATTGTAATTCTTTAATTTGGTCAAATTGTTCTTAAATGAATGTTGAAAAATGAAGTGCAGATGACAAGCTCCTGAGGGTTAGGATACGAGATGTAGTTCTCGACCATCCGAACACTCGTCATTCTCTAAAAAACTCTCAATGCGATTGTTGCAAAAGGAATAAGGATCATACCAATATGTTTGGTTTGGATGTAACTTGCTAAAAGAAATGTTAGTTTACAACATATTACAAATATATCAAGAAGAAATAAAATAGGAATCTTAATCTTTTTATCTCGTGAAAATGTTACGTGGGCAATGGTTTTGTAAAACTATAAGTGATTTTTCATATCCACATCTTCAAAAATAACATCACTGTTTTCAACATAATCTCTCAAGAAGTGGTGCAGGATGTCTATATGTTTCGTGCGTGAATGTAGCACATGATTCTTAGTAAGTCTCATTGCGTCAGTTTTGTCGCATTTGATTGAAACACAAACTCCAAAATCCAAAAGTTGCAAACTATGTTTGTTTCGAGTAAGGAAATATGTGATTCAAATTAAACCTCTCTGATTCAAGTCACTAATGTTGTGATTCAAATCATGAAAGCATGAAAGTAATTCATGAGTATTTTGTAACTCGATTTCGAGTCATACAAGATTGTGATTCTAATCACACTTTCAAAATCTTAATTTTTGCAATAGATGAAGTGTTTTTTCAGACTTAAACTTGTCATGACTTGAAAAATTCTTACATGTGATTCTTGATTAAAAAATTTGACAAATTGACTAGAACCATATTGCTCGGACTATAATCAAAGAGTTTAACTATAATCAAACAGTTTGATTTATGCATGTGTACAATTGGATTTAGAACTCCATTCTAAGATGCACAATTGTAACACTCCAATATTTTATATATAATATAATATATTTATTAAGTTATTTTATTTATTTTAAATTTATTCAAGAGTGGATTTCACATAGAGAATTTGGCAGCACTTTGTTTTTAATTAAATCGTCATTACTCATGGTTCATCAATTTAATTTTTAAAATATGATATTGAACTTTTGATAAATGTATTAGTATTTTCTTCTATTTTATTATTTATTTATATATTTATTTCATTTGAAAATCATTTATTTAAAGAGTTATTCTTATATTTATATTTTAATAAATTTATGATTTATGATAAGAACGGTTATAAAAGTGGACAGTTAACAACTAACACTGAAAAGTCATATTCACTCCTAATCATTTTTTTAAGGTCGTATATTTTGTTAAATAAAATAAAATATTTAATATGAACATGATATAAATTTAGATTTTACTATATTTAATAAATTTTAATACAATATTATGTATATATATTTTTCATGAGAAATCTGTGTTTACTCTTAGACCTTTTTGAAATTTATATCATATAAAAAATTATTTGTATGCACTTTTAATTAAATGTTAAAATTTTATCACAATTAACTCTAAAATCATGTTCATACATAATTTTGACGTATTAATCTTGCAAATTTGACAGGAATATATCAATTTTCAGAAGAGTAAAGAAGGATTTTTTTATTTAAGATAATTACTTTTTTAAATATTAAAATAATCTATTTTTTAAATTAATTACCGGAATAACCACCTTTCATTATTGATACGTCAGTTGAACCGACGCATCTAATTAACATTCAAAGGAGGCGTCCAAGTATCTGACACATGCATGCAATGCAAATGAGCTTAGACACCAATTGTCTAGGCACATGCATGCCTTGAAGCCACATGCATTGGCGCATGCATACAGTACATCAGTGTATGCCCCAATGCATGTGGCGCATGCACTTTCCATTTTTTTTTATTTTAAATTTTATAATTATAATTAATTAAATTAAATACTTAAATTAAAAATTATATTATATTATAAAGTAAAAATACATAAAATCGACAAGAAATCAATGATCCGCCCGATTGAAACGTCCCCTTGTTCCACATCCAGGTGCATTAGCATGTCTTCGAGGTCTTCCACGATTTCCCTGAGGTGTTTGGAGTCTTTGAGTGTTGACATGATGCAATGATGGTTGGTGTGAAGGTCCGGTGGAAGGTCCATCGATATTTGATAGATTTGTCATCATTTGTCCCCAATAGCTAGGGGGTTGTCGCCAATGACGCTTCCGTAATTGAGTTCGGTGTCCATGTTGTCGTAGTTGGTTTGTTGTGGTTGGGTGGATTGTGGACGGTATGGTTGCCCGAATTGGGATATTGAATCGTTTTGGAAATGATGCAATGGTTCCTGTGGTGTACTAAAGTCAAACAATGGTTGGGTGTTATGGCGATGAGATGTTTGGGTATTCATCGGCGGGGGGCTACGATGGCATGACACTGAATTGTATGAATCATCTGAGTTATAGACTGTTGTGGTCTCTGCATATGGTTGTTGGTGGTTAGAGTTTGATTCCTAGTTTTGAGTTTGGGTGTGTGGCATGAATTGGTTGCGAGGTTGGGTGCTTGGTGGTTGGGTGTATATGGTAGGGTGGTGGTGTGAGGTTGGTCATTGGGTTTGGGTGAGTTGACATTGTTCTTAGGTGGGGATTCGTTGTTGGGCGTTTGATGACAAAGCTCATTGGTGTGGATAAATCAAATACATTGGCTCAGACACAAACAGTGGCGTTGTAACCGACCTAAACCATGCCATATAATGTTGAGTTGGTCCAGCACCCGTATGACTGGTTCGTTTAAGATGTGTTGTCATCGATTCCTCCAATGACGACACATCTCTTTTGCAAAGTCTCTCCAGTCGGAATAATCCCATTGGCTATCGACTCTTTGTTGATGCTAATATCCCAAACATGTCGGAGGTTCTGAAATTTTTTGTTGTATACCGAACTGCAGTTTTACACGGTCACTCTAGTGCATCTCCACATTAGTGAATTGGATAATTGGTGTTTTTGCTGTCCAAACTGCATCATCATCATGGTTAACCTGATGATCAAGACCCAAATATGGCCTCCAGATAAAACGTACAATAATATGGCATGATTATATGATTGAATAATTAAAAAAAAAATCACATGTAGAGTTGTGTAGTAGTATTATATCGTCTGGTCCAATGTGGTCTAAAAGATTGTGATAGACTACTACAGTGTGTTTCAGACACCTGTTGTAGTTCATCCCTTTAACTGACCACCTAGATCGAAAAGATTTGAAAAATATTATTTACAGTTAGTTGTAGTATAAAGTTTAATAAATTAGATGGTAAAATTTTAAACTTACTTTGTTGCAAAGGAGAATATGAATGACTTCTCGTTGACTAGGGCGAGTGACGACAGTCTTGACCAACCCCATACTTATACCAAATAGGCGCAAGAATAAATCGTACAAGTATTTTTTTGGAATTTTTACACAACGAACTATATAGATGAGACAAAACAGCTGAACCACAACTATATGTGCTTACCTTATTTATGTTTCATAACAACGGAAAATACATAATATTTACAGTATTACCAGTACTTTCAGGAAATAAAAAATTACCAAATAGAATCATAATATAACACCAAGCTTTAATTATCTTTTCATACTCGGTAGATTCTTCGTTTAATGTTATACTTGCATAATATTGTTTAAGATATTTTAAATTAATACCTTGACCCCTAGCTTGACCAGAAGTCACTCCCGTAGTTGTGTCTTCACACAAAGTGTAGGTGCTTAATTGGCTGCATTATATGGTAAAACACTAGCTGGTTACTAATGTCTTGACTGATGTCATGACATGGTATGTATGTGTGACTACATTGTAGGTTAGAATATCTAACTGTACTCTGATGTCTTGACTGAAGTCATGACACACTTAAGTAGTTACTGCAGGATTAGCTAACACAAGATTTATTGAATGTCAAACTAGATGCTGTGACATTCATACCTGTCAGCAGATACTAAGGAATAGAACAGCTGGTGTTCTGTTAGAACTTAGTATTCATTTCCAGTCTGGTTATCAAGGAAAGACCAGTCCTGGCATAAGGCCTACTGACTGAATGTCAAACTGGATGTTATGACATTCATCATTGACAGCAGCTACTGAACATTAGACAGAGTGGTGTTCTGCTATACTTCAGCATGTTACTTAGTCTGTTCTTCAAGAGAATAACAGAACTAACTTAAGGCCAAATGTGTAAATGTTAAATTGGACACTTTGACATTTATTAATGTAAGCTGTTACTGTAGTATGGTCATTTTGATCATGTACAGGTCAGCAAAATTGTACAGTCTGTTTTCTGGAAAAACAGACTCAGCATATGGACCTTGATGTCAAGCTGAATGTCGTGACATTCACTCCTGACAGCATATGCTATATTGTAGGTTGTTCAGTTTTCTGTTTCAGCTTTTTCTCAGGCTATTCTTCAGGGATTCAACAACTGAGAGAAAATCCAGGAAATCAACAACCAAGCTACATTTAATGAACCTAACAAATAGCCTATTTGTTAGTAACCTAAATGTTGAATTTATGGGAACTCGCGTGACCTTAAATTCAGGAGAATACAGGTGCAAAAGCCCAGGGTACTGCAATATAAAAGGAAGGCGTTCCTTCATTCAGTTTCGGGGATTTTGAGGCGTGAAGATTTTGTGTCCATCATACTTCACTGCTGTATTTTTGTGAGTCTTGTATTAGACGTATCTTGTAAGCCAAGCCATTATCACGTTGATGATTGCTGTGGCATAGGGTGTTCATTGAGTTGTAAGTGTTGTGTCGCTCAAAGCTTTTAAGCGTGAGTGCTGTGTATCTTGATTAAAGCTGTGAAGCACAATCAAGAGTTGTTTGAAGTGTGACTTCAAATTGTCTTTAATATTGATTAAAGGTAGTAATCACTGAGGTGATTGAGGGGGAGTGAGTAGGAACTCTGATCTTAGTGTAAGATTGAAATTGCATTGGGTAGGGATTAAGTGATAAGTTGTAAACGGGTGAGTTTAGCTTTGAATTGATACTACTAATAGTGGATTTCCTCCCTGGCTTGGTAGCCCCCAGATGTAGGTCATGTTGGACTGAACTGGGTAAACAATTACTTGTGTTATTTATTGCACTTACGTTTAAGTTCTGCATAATTCCTGTCTGTGCAGAATTGGATGTCATAACAACCCGTGTGACATCTAAAGTCTGATAACTAGAATTTCAATTGGTATCAGAGCAGGCACCCTGCCTGTGAAGTTCTGGGTGAGATCTAGGGAAGTTACTTTCTAGTACCATGGACAAGGATATAGGACACTCAAATAGACCACCCATGTTGGATGGCTCTAATTATGATGACTGGAAGCCTCGTATGATAGCCTTCTTAAGGTCTCTAGATAGCAAAGTCTGGAGAGCTGTCAACAAAGGATGGGAACATCCAATGAGGACAGGTGAAGATGGAGTCAGTGTGCAGATTCCTGAAGAAGAGTGGGACAAGGAGCAAGAGGCATTAGCTCTTGGAAATTCCAAGGCCTTGAATGCATTGTTCAATGGAATCAGTAAGAACATCTTCAGGCTGGTGCACCACTGTGAACTAGCTAAGGAAGTTTGGGATACCCTCAAGGTAACTCATGAAGGTACTTCCAAGGTGAAGATGTCCAAACTTCAGATGCTGACCACCAAGTTTGAAAATCTGAGGATGAAAGAGGATGAGACTATTCATGACTTTCACATGAATATTCTTGAAATTGCAAACACCTCTGGTGGACTAGGTGAGAAAATGGCTGAAGAGAAACTTGTAAGAAAGATTCTCAGGTCCTTGCCTAAGAGATTTGCTATGAAGGTCACAGCCATAGAGGAGGCACAGGACATCTGCAATATGAAGGTGGATGAACTCATTGGTTCTCTTCAAACCTTTGAAATGGGCTTGTGTGAGAATGCTGAAAAGAAGAACAAAAGCGTAGCTTTTGTATCTAATGCTGAAGAGGAGTCAGAAACAGGATATACTGAAGGTGATGAAAGTATATCAGAAGCCTTAGCCATGCTTGGGAGACAGTTCAACAAGCTCATAAAGAAATTTGATCAACAGGGTAGACCTAATGTCAAGAACATCCCGTCTGACATAAGGAAAAGATCAACTTCTGAAGAAAAGTTCAACCAAGGCAAGGGAATCCAGTGCCATGGGTGTGAAGGATATGGTCATATTAAGGCTGACTGCCCTACCTTCCTCATGAGGCAAAGGAAAGGGCTACATGTCACATGGTCAAAAGAAGACACTGAGAGTGAATCTGAAGGAGAATCTGCCAAACATGTCACTGCTCTGACCAGTGTCTGTACCTCAGAAGATAACTCAAGTGGAGATGAGCTCACCTTGGATGAACTTGCTGCCTCATATAAAGAACTATGTGTTAAAAGTGCAGAAGTGTGTATCCAAGGAGAAAAGCATAAGAAACTCATCAAAGAGCTAGAAGTTGAGAAACTAGAGCAGCTGAAAGTCATAGAGGGTCTGAAGGGTGAGATTTCTTTGTTGACCTCTAAGCTAGACCAAATGACCAAATCCATCAAAATGTTGAATAAGGGATCTGACACCTTGGAAGAGATCCTGAAGATAGGACAGAAGTCTGGAACCACTTCTGGTTTAGGCCTTGGGAAAAGATCATCAGCTGAACGCAAACGCCCAAAGGCTAAAGTTCAGAAATCCAAAGGGAAGTCACATCCAATGTCTCAACATCGAGGAACCAGAATGAGCAATCATCAGAAGAAGAAATTCAAGAGATGGAGATGTCATTACTGTGGTAGATTCGGTCACATAGAACCCTTCTGCTATAGGCTGCATGGTTACCCAAACCAGACCCCACAAGGTAGGCCTAAGAAGAAGGTGTCTACGCATAATGTCCCCATTAAGAAACAAACATGGGCGGCTAAGCAGACACCTCAGGTCAATCCTAAGCAGCAGGCACCTAAGCTTCGCTTCTCTCCTGAGAATCCACAGTGTGTTGCTAACCTTGCTCACACATCTTCAAGGGCACATATCAGACAAGACTGGTACCTTGATAGTGGCTGCTCAAGGCATATGACTGGGATGAGCAACCTAATGGTGAATCTACATCCTCCTACCACCAAGTTTGTAACATTTGGTGATGGAACTAAAAGAGAAGTCAAGGGTGTTGGTAAGCTGGACTGTCCTGAAGCTCCAAAATTGAGTGGTGTATTGTTAGTAAAAGGACTAACTGTGAACCTCATAAGCATAAGCCAGCTATGTGACCAAGGATGCAAGGTGGAATTTACCAAGGGAGGATGTGTGGTGTTGAATGGGTGCAATCAAGAAGTGATGAGAGGAGACAGATCCAGAGATAATTGCTATCTATGGAAATCTAAAGACTCTCTCAAGTGTCCTTTAGCCAAGGGAGATCAGGAAGGGAAGCTGGGACATGGAAGACTTGATCACCTTCAGGTACAAGGAATGAAGAAAAGCAGTTCCAAGAGAACTATGAGAAGAGTCTCATATATGTCTTTAGATAAAAAGACAGACTGTGGAAAATGTCTGATTGAAAGTAATGAGCCATTGGCACCTATTGGTCATCATACAAAGGATATGACAGCAAGGGATAGACAGAGGTGTGTATTATTGTCGTCTGCAGAATCTCAACACCTAGCGTGTGGTGGCAGGTGGTCAACCCTAGTATGGAGGAACCTGATGCAGACAGAGTACAATGTCACCCGGAATGTCATGACATTGTACGCTGCTAAGTGTGACAATAGTAAGGGCAAAGAGGGAATGCGTACGTCTGAAAATTTATAGCAACTAATGAAGTTAGTTAGCTACTGTTTAGTAAGTCAAATTATTAAACAACAAATAGTGAGGTCTAAGTGGTCAAAATCTAATAGACCTTACTCTTGCATAAAGCGTTTCACATTCCGTCGCTTCAAACACCATTCGTGCAAACCCTCTTCCAAAGAAACGGTTCAACTTCCCTCTGAGATTTTCAGCATGGCACACCAATCCGATACCACCTCCTTCACTACCGTGTCCGATTCTCACAGCACGGAGTCTGGCAACCCCAACCGGGAGGAAGTTAGTGTCAACGCTGCAACGTCGCCCCATGCAAGAAGACCAAAAGAAACGGTCTCCAGAATCTCCTCAGCTATCGCTCTGGACAACCCTTCCAAGGAAGGATCGAGGTATGTGCACAATGCCATTGCCTCTATGGTCACTAAGATTCTGTCCGGTGATCGGAATGTTCCTGGGGTTTCCGTTCCCTTGAACACTATCGTTCCCGATGATGTTGCATGTCGTGAAACCGCAGTAGTGTTAAGGGAGAATGTGTCTGGATTACCTGAAGAGGGTCCTAAGAATGATAAACATGTAAGCAAGGTGAGAGGTGAGAAGGTAAGTGTCCCTCAAGATGTTGAGGCCAACCCTAGCTGACACAGTCAACCTGGATGAGTTCTCTGATAACGAACTGTTGGCCTCGGTTATCCCTAGCATAGCCAAGAGGGTCAGAACTAGGAGAGGGAAAAAGACAGTTGTCATACGGTGAACTGACTTTTTGTGTTTTGCTTTTAATCGCAATGTCGCGGTTAGCAAGAGTCGCCACCGACTTTTCTTTTATCCAATAAGGAAAGGCGGAAAAGAACAGGAAAAACCTTAATTTAGATTCTTAGGTTCGGGAGGTACATTATACAAAGGGAAGGTGTTAGCACCCTTTGTATCCATGGTTATCCATGGGCTCTTAATTGCTTGATCACTTAAGTTTTTCTTGTCTGAAAAAGTGTTCGTGAATTGTTTAGAAAATGTTTTGAAAAAGAGAATTTAACTTTGTAATGATTCTCGTATGAATGTATACAAAGTGGTTATCTCGTTTAGTTTTGAAAATGGTTTAGAAAAATATAACTCAGTAATGATTCTAGTATGAATGTATACCAAGTGGTGATTTTCTAGTATTTATGAAGTGTGAAAAGTATTTTTAAATTGTGAGTAAGCAATTAAGAGTTATACCTATCCAAGGTCTTTACGGGCATTTCCTATCCTTATGAGGGTAAAACTGTCCTTACTATTGAGAAGTAAGTAGTTTTATCCTTCATAAGGATAGGAAATGCCCGTAAAGACCTTGGATAGGTATAACTCTTAATTGCTTACTCACAATTTAAAAATACTTTTCACACTTCATAAATACTAGAAAATCACCACTTGGTATACATTCATACTAGAATCATTACTGAGTTATATTTTTCTAAACCATTTTCAAAACTAAACGAGATAACAACTTTGTATACATTCATACGAGAATCATTACAAAGTTAAATTCTCTTTTTCAAAACATTTTCTAAACAATTCACGAACACTTTTTCAGACAAGAAAAACTTAAGTGATCAAGCAATTAAGAGCCCATGGATAACCATGGATACAAAGGGTGCTAACACCTTCCCTTTGTATAATGTACCTCCCGAACCTAAGAATCTAAATTAAGGTCTTTCCTGTTCTTTTCCGCCTTTCCTTATTGGATAAAAGAAAAGTCGGTGGCGACTCTTGCTAACCGCGACATTGCGATTAAAAGCAAAACACAAAAAGTCAGTTCACCGTATGACAGAACTGGCGACTCTGCTGGGGAAATAAATCTCAGTCTTCTGGTCGGAGATATTTGTATTGATGACCCTTTCTTAGCTGGGGGTACTTGATTTCTGTCTGATGGTGGAAACACTCAACAGAGCCTGGCTGGGGGATGGAAGAGATGACCAGTCTGTCTGGTGATGCCAACCTCTTCTGGGAAATAGCTGGTTTTTGTTGGGGAAAGGATTTGTAACCGGACTTGTTGGAAAGCATGGTTAGACCTTATCCTCGACCCTGAAGTCTTTTGTAATTGCTATTTCCGTTTTATGCATGTATTTTGATAAACATCGATCATGTTCAAATGCATATACCAATTCAATCTAAATCAATGGACGTTTACGCAAACAAAACAGAGAAAGTAAAACAAAAGCATTTTTTTTTGGAAACAAAATTGTATTGATTTTGAAAGAGGGCCCATAAACAGGCAATTTGTGTACAAGGAGACAGAAATCCTAGTAAGAGGAAATTGTCAAGAAAACAAAGAAAAAGCTATGCAGGAAAAGTCCTATTGATTTTAATTCCACTACTGTCATTATGTCTTCAAGCCTCTCATCTCCTGCTGTCGGATAAAAGTGATTAGCTTGTTCAGTCCCTTTGACTTGGGTGAAGCTGACAGAGAACGGGACATAGTCATACGCTTTAATCCCTAATTTTTGCCTGGACTGCCTTTTCAGGTTTTCAGTCCACCAGGATACCCTTTTTTTGCCCAAGCCGCCTTTTCAGGTTTTTGACTTGCCGGGTGTACATGCGTAGTATTTTTTTACTATGTCCGCGTTCACGGGATGCGGGGACTCTTTGTCATCCACTGTAGCAAGCATCATGGCTCCACCAGAGAATACCTTCTTAACTACAAATGGCCCTTCGTATATGGGAGTCCATTTGCCTCTAGAATCACCTTGTGGTAGAATGATACGCTTTATTACCAAGTCGCCACTTCGGAATTATGGTGTTTTATTTTGAACTGCGTGCAGAGTTCAGTAATCATCTTGTTGTTCAAATTAGCACCACTATCAGTGATAGCTCTTTCAGGAGACAACAGGTTTCTCAAATGTATATTTGATAAGATCCATCTTAGAAATAAAGCGGTATGGTTCAACATATATTGTCTTAGTCGGCGAGCAGCCCATGCCAAAGCGCAGCAAGCTTTCTCGAGCTGTGGATATCTTGTTTCACAGTCGGTACCTTTTTGCTAAGGTGGTATATTGCATGCTCTTTTCGACCAGACTTGTCCTGTTGCCCCAACACACACCCTATTGACATCTCTAACACGATCAAATACATGATTAGAGGTCTTTCTTCAACTGGTGGTATCAGAATTGAAGGTTCTTGGAGATACTTCTTGATTTTGTCTCAGTAATTTGAAGATGGATTTGCAAGTAGCGGTCAAATGGGAGCTAAGTCGGGCGACGTGGTCCAGCTTTATGATTTCGATCGATGCCCCATGCGGCTGAATAGTCTTTTCTTCTTGCGGTAGTCTGGCAAGCTCTCCAGGTACTTCACAATCTTCCTCACTTCCATCCTCGGCTTGGTAGATCGGATTTTCAAAGTCATGATGAACAATAGCAAAGTTATTATCAACAGGATCCAGAGTGGATATGGATCGGCAAATTGTTACGTGAGTGTGTGCAAGAAAACATAGCTTATTTGAAAGATGACAGGAAAGATAAAGAGCGCAATATTTGAATGCAACAAGGTCCATTGATTTATTGAATATGAATATGCTTATGAAAATGACAGAACCCTTGAAAAATTAGCTATTGTGCCCCGGGTATAGACACAATGCTTTAAAACACTAAAATAGCAATAACAATTACTCCTGACTAAAGGAAATCGGGATAGTGTCTTCAACCTTCCAATTATTGAGTCTGTCACCAATTGTTGGGAAAATCCAGCTATCCAAGTCATAATCGTTATCGGCATCTTCTACAGCATTGATAGTCTCGTCATGATTTGGCGGAGGAGCAGTGATGACATCAGGAGTCTCCGGAGGATCAGAGGTAGCCATCTGTATCTTTCCACTTTGAATGCCGCTTTCCACATGTTCACCTGTTAATATAAGTTCAGTGAAACCCAATGAGGAACTCCTTAATAGATGGCTGTAGAATGGGCCAGTCAGTGTGCTCATGAACATGTCCACTAATTCTCGATCAGTCATAGGGGGTTTGACTCTGCCAGCCAAATCTCTCCAATTTTGAGCATATTTTTTGAAGCTTTCTTTAGATCCCATAGTCATATTCTGCAAATGTAGCCGAGTAGGTGCCAATTCAGAATTATACTGGTAGTGCTTGTAGAAAGCTGTCGCTAAATCAGTCCATGTGTGGATGTTAGAGCTCTCGAGCTGATAGTACCATTCTAACTGTGTGTCAGCCAGACTTTCTTGGAAGAAATGAATCCATAGCTTCCTATCAGTGGTATACGGCTGAATCTTTCTCACATAAGCTCTCAGGTGCATCTGAGGACAAGATGCCCCATCATACTTGGTGAAAGTGGGGATCTTGAATTTGCGGGGAATGACCACATCAGAGACCAGACCCAAGCTTTCGAAATCCAGACCGGGCGCCTTCTGAGCCTCCATAGCTAGCATACGTTCTTCCAGCGACTTGTACTTGCCATCTCTTGGAGAGTACTGTTCATTCTCATAATCTTCATTGTCGTCCTCAGAGTTGAAGAGATCAACATTCTCATCTTCTGAATCTGTCTCTTCTTGATCCTTCGGAATTCTGATTTTGACTCCTGTGGCCTGTCCTCTAAGCCTTCTTCCCAGGTTAATGTAACTCACAGGTTTCTTATCTTTCTTCTTTTCGAGCAAGAGAGCCTTCAGTTCCTCCTGCCCCCCTGGATAAGTTCAAGATCATCTTCTGGAGTTGAGCATTCTGAGCCTGGAGATCTTTGACAATTGGTTCGAGGTCCATTTTTCTGTTTGGAGGAAAACCGTGAGAACATTGATCCCTTAGAGTACCTGTTATGCAATGTTATGTCATGCTATGCAATGTATGAAATGTTTTCAATGTTTAAAGTCCTTGAAATGGTTAGTACAATGCCATGATGTCATGATGTTATGATGTTATGATGTTATGATGTTATGATGTTATGATGTTATGAGGTTATGTAAATAACAAGCACAAGCAAGTCACACAATCATCATTCCTAAGTTTTAAGGCTTGCATGAGTTCCATAGGTAAGTACCCTCCCCACTGAAGTTTGGTTGGTTCAACCTGTCCTAGAATAGTAACCGGGTTCTAGAAGGATCTCAAATCATCGACCTTCCTTTAAGTCCACTTCAGTGCAACACCAAGTGGTTGACCGAAGCTTCCCCAAAGTCCAATCTCAAAGAGTGTAGTATCGAGTCTCAACCAACCCCAGTCGGAACCGAAGTCAGTTATCTCACTACTTTCTAATGGCTAGGATGAGTCACTTAGGGTTCTAAAGGTCTGGTTAATGCTTTGATGACACCACGCGAATGCCAAATTTTTCCTCAAGTAAACATGAGGAACATCAGGACATCCAAAGCGTCACATTAACCGTAGCCATCATTTTAACCATTCCAGTATACGCCGGATAGTCGCGATGATCTATTGCTACTTACCTAAGATACACTAGATCCGGGTGTAGGATCTTTCACTCAAGCATAAAATACCCAAGCAATCCCTTAAAAGTAAATCAGACAATTTAAATAAGTGATCTTGTTTTTAAGGTAACCTCTCTTTTTAAGTATCCCCAGCAGAGTCGCCAGTTCTGTCATACGGTGAACTGACTTTTTGTGTTTTGCTTTTAATCGCAATGTCGCGGATAGCAAGAGTCGCCATCGACTTTTCTTTTATCCAATAAGGAAAGGTGGAAAAGAACAGGAAAGACCTTAATTAGATTTTGGATTCGGGAGGTACATTATACAAAGGGAAGGTGTTAGCACCCTTTGTATCCATGGTTATCCAGGGGCTCTTAATTGCTTGATCACTTATGTTTGTCTGAAAAAAGTGGTTGTGAATTGTTTAGAAAATGTTTTGAAAAGAGAATTTAACTTTGTAACGATTCTTGTATGAATGTATACAAAGTGGTTATCTTGTTTAGTTTTGAAAGTTGTTTAGAAAAATATAACTCGGTAGTGATTCTAGTATGAATGTATACCAAGTGGTGATTTTCTAAAAGATGTTTTGAAAGGTGTGGGGTGTGAAAAATATTTTAGGTTGTGAGCCAGCAATTAAGAGTTATACCTTCCTAGGGTCTTTAGGGGCATTTCCTATCCTTATGAGGGTAAAACTGTCCTTACTATTGAGAAGTAAGTAGTCTTGTCCTTTTGGATTTAAGGGTCATCGTAGGGTCATCGATTGGTCATTGAAGGCAACAGTTGTGAGGATACCTTAGCATTCGAAGGGACGATCATCATTTAACCGTAGGCTACATCGAAGGGTCATCGAGGGACAAAGGCAACATTCGAGGGACTATGATGATTTAACCGAAGGGTCTTTGCTAAGTGTATCCCTACATTCGCGGGACACGACCGTTATACCGTAATACCGTAGGGCAGCAAAGAGAGGTCCAAGATCACATATTTAAAGGCCGTATTTTACAATCAATTAGGCAATTAGGATGAATCTCCACATTAAAATCAATACATTAAAATCAGCTAAGTAATTGAGGGTGGATCTCCACATTAAAATTAATACATTAAAATTAATTAGGTAATTTAGGGTGAAACTCCACAAAGGGTATCCCACAAATAAAGTGGAATACCTATCTAGCTAGCTTTCCCGGCGATGTGTGAACCTTTGCAAAACTCAGCAAACATGTCAGAATACCAAATCAGGGTGTAATCGAATATTACACCGCAAAAGAAACGCAGCAGTATGAATGTCAGGCAAAATAACGCATGATTAACATAGAACAGATCAGATAAGCATAGGACATAACAACCAAAATATTAGTGACTGTCCCGTTCGCCTCTGCCTCGCCTAGCGAAGGCCTAGCGAATGTTCGCTACATGCTCGCTTAGCGATGTGCTAGCGAGCGGCTGCGGGTTTTGAATTTCAGAACAGTACGACCTCAACCTGCTGCATGGCTTATGGCATTCAATTACAGAAATAGCATGGTCAAATATTCATGGTACATGCATACTCAAGCTCATAGGCAAAATCTGATTACATATCCAAAAATTCAATCATGATGCATTATGTATTTAGAGATTACAGATTGGAAGCATAAAACAGTAGTGATGCGCAAACCTGTTTGCAATTGAATTGCAACGTTGAATTGGCAGATCACTTTCGGTATCAGATTGAGTTGGACGGCAGTAGCTTCGGAGCGGATGAGCGGTCTTCAGGGTTTCTTTACTCGGAATCCTTCAAGTTGATCTCCAGGGTTTCTATGCCAGGGTTTCCATCCGTCTTCCTCTGTTTTCGTCCTCTCCTTTTCGTGACTGAAGCTTGGCTATTTATAATGCTCTTGTTGTGACCTAATGGGCTTAGAATGAAGCCCGAAAATTCTGATGTTCGCAAGCTTCGCTAGGCGAGCGTGTAGCGAAGGTTCGCTAGGCGAGCGTGTAGCGAAGGTTCGCTAGGCGAGCGTGTAGAGAAGGTTCGCTAGGCGAAGGGTTTGCTCGCCTAGCGAGCAGACCAGTTTGGGCCATTTTCTGGATTGGGCCTGTTGTGAGTTGGGCTTTTGTTCCTTTAAGGTCAGTGCCTTGCAGAATAAGTTGGAGTGCTTTGAGAAATGTTTGGCAAGATTAATGGGCAAATTTTGGGGTATGACAACAGTGATGCAAAGGTCTCCATCCAAGGAAGTTAATGAGACAACTCCTCACAAGCAAACAGGGACAGAGAGTGCACGCAAAAGGAAAGGTCATGGACCTGCCAAATCTTGGAGCAAAGAGGTGCCCAAGAAGTTGAAGACCAAGACTGTGGTGGTGGAGTCTGAATCTGATGTCCCATGTGATGTCACAACATCCATGTCCAGGAAGAAGCCGTCTTCTAGCAAGTTGGCTGCTAGTGTCCCAGAAGTTCCCATTGACAATGTGTCCTTCCACTTTGCCTCTAGTGTTAACAGGTGGAAGTATGTCTACCACAAAAGGCTGGCCTTGGAGAGAGAACTGGCTCAGAATGCATTAGAATGCAAGGAGATTGTGGATCTCATCAAAGAGGCAGGGTTGATGAGAACTGTGACTCAACTCCCTAAATGCTATGAGACCTTAGTGAAGGAGTTCATTGTAAATCTATCCGAGGAGTGTGCTGATGGGAAATCCAGAGAATTCAGAAAGGTCTATGTGCGTGGCAAGTGTGTGACCTTTTCCCCCTCAGTGATAAATCTGTATTTGGGAAGAGCAGATGAAGTGCAACCAGAGCTTGAAGTGACTGACAATACAATCTGTCAAGTCATCACATCAAAGCAAGTCCGGAAATGGCCTCTCAAAGGGAAGCTGGTGGCCAGTCAACTAAGTGTAAAGTATGCAATGTTACACAAAGTTGGAGCAGCCAACTGGGTACCCACAAATCACAAGTCAACTGTGTCTGTGATGTTAGGAAAGTTCATCTATGCAGTGGGAACCAAGGCAAAGGTGGACTATGGTACGTACATCTTTGATCAGACAATGAAACATGCAGGGAGTTTTAGTGTGAAGGGACCTATTGCCTTTCCATCTCTCATATGTGGCATTGTGCTGACTCAATTTCCACACATCCTGACGGATAATGACTTTGTGAAAAGAAGAGAGAGCCCTTTGGCCTTCAGCTACAAACTGTTCCTGGGCAAGCATGTCCCTGATATTGTCTTGACATCGGGAGAAACATCCAAAGCTGGCAACCAACCAGACAAAGCTGCTGTTATTGCAGTTCTCAGAGAGACCTGCAAAGAGCTGGAGACTAGAAAGCATGCTTTGGAAAAGCTCATCTTGCAATTGGAGACTTCTGCTGAGGACACGGATGGAACTGATAGGCAAAGTTCTGAGGGTGAGGAGGAGGCCAGCTCTGAAGAGGAGGCTGATGATGAGGCTGAGGATTAAGTACTTGTCTTTGTGTGTTTTCTGTCATTTGTGTAATTCTACTTACTATTTGTGGATCTGTAATTTAAAGTGTTGCTTTGGCAACATTTTTGGACAAAAAGGGGGAGTGATAACTGATACCCCAGGACAACAGAAGTTTACTTTGTTGAACTTTGTTAAAACAGGTTCTCATTCATGACAGATTGAAGTTTTCCTCTACTGCAGCTGATGTGTGATGAAGTGTGTATTTAGCTTCTGTTTGTATGCTGCTATGTGTGAAGTTTTTATTTAACTTCCTCCCCTGCAGCTGATGTGTGTTGAAGTTTTGTAATTAACTTCTGCTCCTCTGTATGTGTGCTGCTTTGTGAAGTTTTTATTTAACTTCCATGTGTGTGAGTGTGCTGCCACTCTGAGTGTATTAGCTAGGCTTATTTCCTGCTAGGTGTGTGATTCCGCTGCTATGAACTCTGTTATGGGGATCAAAGTGTTTTAGCCAAAAATTTGCCAAAGGGGGAGTTTGTAGGTGCTTAATTGGCTGCATTATATGGTAAAACACTAGCTGGTTACTAATGTCTTGACTGATGTCATGACATGGTATGTATGTGTGACTACATTGTAGGTTAGAATATCTAACTGTACTCTGATGTCTTGACTGAAGTCATGACACACTTAAGTAGTTACTGCAGGATTAGCTAACACAAGATTTATTGAATGTCAAACTAGATGCTGTGACATTCATACCTGTCAGCAGATACTAAGGAATAGAACAGCTGGTGTTCTGTTAGAACTTAGTATTCATTTCCAGTCTGGTTATCAAGGAAAGACCAGTCCTGGCATAAGGCCTACTGACTGAATGTCAAACTGGATGTTATGACATTCATCATTGACAGCAGCTACTGAACATTAGACAGAGTGGTGTTCTGCTATACTTCAGCATGTTACTTAGTCTGTTCTTCAAGAGAATAACAGAACTAACTTAAGGCCAAATGTGTAAATGTTAAATTGGACACTTTGACATTTATTAATGTAAGCTGTTACTGTAGTATGGTCATTTTGATCATGTACAGGTCAGCAAAATTGTACAGTCTGTTTTCTGGAAAAACAGACTCAGCATATGGACCTTGATGTCAAGCTGAATGTCGTGACATTCACTCCTGACAGCATATGCTATATTGTAGGTTGTTCAGTTTTCTGTTTCAGCTTTTTCTCAGGCTATTCTTCAGGGATTCAACAGCTGAGAGAAAATCCAGGAAATCAACAACCAAGCTACATTTAATGAACCTAACAAATAGCCTATTTGTTAGTAACCTAAATGTTGAATTTATGGGAACTCGCGTGACCTTAAATTCAGGAGAATACAGGTGCAAAAGCCCAGGGTACTGCAATATAAAAGGAAGGCGTTCCTTCATTCAGTTTCGGGGATTTTGAGGCGTGAAGATTTTGTGTCCATCATACTTCACTGCTGTATTTTTGTGAGTCTTGTATTAGACGTATCTTGTAAGCCAAGCCATTATCACGTTGATGATTGCTGTGGCATAGGGTGTTCATTGAGTTGTAAGTGTTGTGTCGCTCAAAGCTTTTAAGCGTGAGTGCTGTGTATCTTGATTAAAGCTGTGAAGCACAATCAAGAGTTGTTTGAAGTGTGACTTCAAATTGTCTTTAATATTGATTAAAGGTAGTAATCACTGAGGTGATTGAGGGGGAGTGAGTAGGAACTCTGATCTTAGTGTAAGATTGAAATTGCATTGGGTAGGGATTAAGTGATAAGTTGTAAACGGGTGAGTTTAGCTTTGAATTGATACTACTAATAGTGGATTTCCTCCCTGGCTTGGTAGCCCCCAGATGTAGGTCATGTTGGACTGAACTGGGTAAACAATTACTTGTGTTATTTACTGCACTTACGTTTAAGTTCTGCATAATTCCTGTCTGTGCAGAATTGGATGTCATAATAACCCGTGTGACATCTAAAGTCTGATAACTAGAATTTCACAAAGGGGCACTCAATAATTCATCACATATAGAGTTATCTTGGTTAACTCTATCATTTATGGTCTTACCATCGATACGTAGACCTAACAACATGTAGATGTCCTCAAGTGTGACGGCACACTCACCGAAAGGAAGGTGAAATGTATGGGTCTCGGGTCTTCATCTCTCTAACAAAGCAAGAACAAATTTGTAAACCGAGTATGAGACTATGTTGAGTAGATTACCAAAACCGCATCCTCGAATATATGGTTCTATCAAAGGATCGTGTGGTACATATTCATGTACACTGTCGAAATATTTTTGGGTCCAAATAAAACATAAGTAAGAAATACGTAAGAAGAGATTGTTACGAAATAAGAATAAGAATAAGAATAAGAATAAGTAATAACATACAAATGTCGCAATATTATCGATTGTTCCTTGATGTTCATCATCCATAATTAATAGAGACATAATTTTGCAGAGAGATTGACCTTGGCAGAGAGATTGAGTGTTGCGTTGAGGTTGAGTGTTGCAGGTATTGAGTGTTACAGATATTAAGTGTTGCAGATGTTGAATGTCGTGACTTGCTGCAATATTTATAGATGAGATAGGTTGGCAAGTTGCAACATGTGATGTATAGGTGTAGGCGCCCTTGGGAAGGGCGCATGCCTTTTGCTTTTGCATGCACGGCAGTAGGCGCAAAGCTAAGGGCGCATGCATGTGTTTAAGCATGTATGGGAGTAGGCACCAAAGCTAAGGGCACATGTGTTGCTTTATGCGCCATTGATAAGGGCGCTTGCCTTGTCTTGTTAGGGCAGAAGCATCTTTGCATAGAATCATGCATGCACATGCCTTGGCTTATCAGGGCAAAGAATCATGCAGGCGCATGCCTTGCCTTGTCTTGTCTCTGCATGGAATCCTGCAGATTCTTTACGTGATCAGTACACTTGTCTTGTCTTTTGCTGCCTTCACCATCTACCCTTTTTAACTGCATGCTAATATGTGATCAATGCGCTCACCATCAAACACTAAACTTATGTTTTAAAAAATGTCTTCATCACCACATTACATGATCAATGCCCATACCGATGGTGAAATATTTGAGCATCACTTATTCGGTTTTTGTTTTCGCAACACAGAAGTAACTCGGTTTATAATAAATCGATGATAAAATTTTCACATTTGAAACAAAGAATAGAAAAGAAATTGCAGTGTAGTCAGGTGGGACAAATCATCTACACAAATCTGGTGTTCTTTACAGACAACCAAGTAAAGTCTTATTAGTTGAAGATTCGAGATGATGACGATGTTCAACATATGTTTGTTAGTCATGAACAATTTGGGTACAATGATATAGAGTTATATATATTAACACAACAACATCAAGTGTCTCAGTTCGTTGATCCGTCACAAGTGTTTTGTGAAACAGATGACGACGAACAAGATGAAGTCAATTTTGTTGACGAGGAAGAAGAAAAAGCTGAGTTATTGGTTGATTCAATGCTGAATGATGATGAAGAAGAAGAGCCATTACTAGCTAGTCATGTATATTGTCCACCTCAATGCATGACAAGCTTGAATTTGAGTGCAGATGAACCTTTGTCAAATATATTTTACAATCCTTATGTGAAAATTCAAGGATCATTGAAAGAATGAGACACATTTCGCACAAAAGAAGACCGTGTCAGAGCCATTAAAAAGTATCACATGGAATTATCATCTTATTATAGGGTTGATCGAACTAATGCAACAAGGTATAAGATTTATTGTCGAAATGAGATATGCATGTTCCGGTTGTCAGGATCTTACCAAAAGAGGAGTGATTCTTGGGAGATTGATTCTATGGGTCCAGTTCACATATGCTTAATCACGAACCCAATGGAAGACTATCATAAAATCAACTCTCAGTTAATATGTGATGAAATTTTGTCTGTCATTAGCGATAATCCGTCGTTAAAGGTGAGTATAATAATATCGCATATTGTAACACAATACAACTATAAGCCACCGTACAGGAAGGCTTGGATATCTAGGACTAAGGCGGTTGAAAAAGTGTTTGACAATTGGGAGGAGTCTTACAAACAAATTCCAAAATACTTGGTGGCTCTTAAACATTATGCTCTAGGGACTATTGTCAATTTGGAAACATTGTCGGCATATACCCCATACGGGACTTGTGCTATTGGTAATGGAATGTTACACTGACTCTTCTGGGCGTATCAAACATGGATCAAAGGTTTTGCTTTCTGTAAACTTATTATACAAATTGATGGTACATGGTTGTACGGGAAATATAAAGGAACGCTACTGATGGCAGTGACATAAGATGGCAACAACAACATTTTTCAATCTCCTTTGCCCTAGTTGAAGGGGAGACTGTTAAGGGATGAAGTTTTTTCCTAAAAACTCTCCGATTGCACGTTGCTCCTCAGCCTAACTTATGTTTGATCTCAGAACGACACCCTTCAATAGTGAGTGCCTACAAAAACATTGACAATGAATGACATGATCCTCCATCGACGCATGTCTACTGCATTAGACATATCACTCAAAATTTTATACGGGAGATCAAAGAAAAACTGTTGCAGAAGAAGGTTGTCAGGGTATGCATTAATATAACCTTCTTTCAAACACTACCACAAAGACATCAGATTGTCAAACACATATGCAATACGGTGGATTGATAATATTCCTTTGGAGAAGTGAACTAGGGCATACGACAACTGTTAACGTTGGGGCCACATGACAACAAATCTTGTGGAATCAATGAACTCTATCTTCAAAGACATCTGAAACCTACCTATAACTGCTTTAGTAAAAGCAACCTATTTCAGGCTAGGGGCGTTGTTTGAGACCAAACGTTCCAAATGGAGTTCAGTGTTACAATATGGGCAATTGCTCAATGATGCTTCAATGAAATTCATTAGAGAGGAAGATGCCAAATCTAACACACACGTGGTTACGGTGTTTGACCATACTAAAGATTGGTACAATGTTGCTGAGTCCATGGATTACAATGAAGGTATGCCGAGGGGACACTATAGAGTTGAACTAGATAGAGGTTGGTGCGACTGCAGAAATTTCCAAGCCTTTCGTATGCCCTGCTCCCATGTCATAGCGACATATTCAAAGGTTCGACGGGATCCATCATACTTACTATCCGACGTTTACAAAGTCATAAGCCTTTCCAATGTTTACAAAATTAGCTTTTCAGTGGTAGCAAAAGAGGATTACTGGCCTGCATATCAATGAGACATTCTCTAGTACAATGAAATAATGCGAAGGAAGAAAAAGGGTTGCCCAAACAGCACCGTATTCGAACCAAAATGGATACAGCGAACAAAATGGCTAGATTATGTAGTTCATGTCGCCATCCCGATCATAATCGTACTAACTGTCCCAACGTTGGAACAAACACAACAAGATAGTTTTAATTGTAACTCATTTGCTTTATATTAAAAATAACATTTATTTCATATGATAACTTTGTAAAGAAATACCATCACAAACAAATACAACACATATAACACATAAGCAACACATAAACAACAACACAACAAACTACAACAAATAAAATACCATTACTAACAAATACAACACATAAACAACATAACTATGCGATTACAACAACATAACTATGCGATTACAACCATCAAAACAATTTGAACATAATATACATCATCATGTGAACGTCTCTATCAGTCTTAATATCCACCCGTACACTAACTTCTCCATTTTGGTTGAACGTGGACTCAAGCCTTTGAATTCTTCTCATCCTTTCACCCTCTGCAATTTCTCCATCTAACCAACGATTCAATATCCTATTAAGATGTTCAGACATTTCTATATTCCAAAGTCGGATCTTTATCGGAGGCTGCATTGCAGAAAAGATTAAATCAATATTTATCTTATGAATATATGCGTATTCAGACATGGTTAAAGAAAAGAAAATTGAAGGAGATTGAAGAAAAATGGAAGGAGGGTGAGAAGTTGTGTGAAAAATTATGGGAGATGTGCAGTGTATTTATAAACCAGCACACATGCATGCGATATTGCCATAGGCGCCACATACACATGGCACATGCATGCGCCAATGCATGTGGCGCCTTCACATGCTTGGCTGCATGCATGCACCATATGTTTGGGCGCCTCCTTTGAGTGTTAATTAGATGCGCTAGTTCAACTGACGCATAAGTACTGAAAGGTGATTATTTCGGCAACTAATTTGAAAAAATATTTATTTTAGTATTTAAATTAAAAAAAATGATTATTTTAAATTTAAAAAATTGCAAAGAAGAATCTATCGACCGTTACAAGAATTACAAATAAATGACAAGTCAACGTATAATGTCAACACAAGAAATGTTCCTTCTTTCAAAGATGATTTTGTGGATGGTTTCACAAATAAATTAACAACTCTTGTTTCTTCTAAAATATATATTTTAAAATAAAATAAAAAATATTTTTTAGCTTTATATGAAAAAAGAGTTAGAATACTGCTAATATTTTAAATGTAAAAGACGTGACATGTATATTTATAATTTAACCTTTTGAAAATTTATAGTATTATTAATTAAGTGACTTTTTTAAAGGAAAGAATATTTTTCAAAAAAATAGAGCAATTAATCTTTTATTTTACATACACAGTTTTTATATATTTTGATAATTTTTTAATGTTCATTTTTGAAAAAAATAATAATTATAGATTATCCCTACATATTTATATTATTCTTCCTTAATATTTTATATTTCTTACTAAAAATGGTATAACGAATTAAAAAAATAGTTGTTAACGTGTCTTGTTGCTTGTAATTATTTTTGGTTTTTTGATTATGCTGTAATCAAGATAGAAACTTGTGAAAAAATTTCATTGGCTTAATTTAGGCGAAATATTTTAATGACAATAATGATTGAAATGACTAATGAAGTCATATCATTTATTTTGTTTATGAATTAATATTTTAATTTTTTAGAATCATCAAACTTGTTTTTTTAATTTTTTTTTATATATAATTATTTTATTAATTGCAAATTTATTTATAAAATTTGACTTTTTCTCTTTGTTATTGATTTACAAATAAGTTATTTTTGAAAAGGCTCGAAAAAAATGGTAAGGGAAAATGGAAAGACATCTCCAATCTCCAAACATGTTGTTTAAAAAAATTCAAAATAAGTTGCAAGCTATGCTCACAAATATTTTATTCGTCAAAGGGTTGAAATGAATAACATCGTAATATCTCATATTCCCTTAAATGCTCAATTATTTGTCAGTTGAGACCAATTGAGTTCCTATGTACTCCATCTTTTGTCCGTTGGAACAATTAGAGTTCCTATATGCTCTAAATGTTGTCAGTTGGGACCAATAGAGTAACTAGTGAACTTTGAAGAGATTAATTATTAATAAAAGAGACAAACCAATATTAATAAGTACAAAAGAGAATATTTTTGGTAACACTGATAATTGGTCAATTGGTACTGAAAGATAAAATATCAATTGAGATATTTTATATTACTACATAATATTATAATATATATTAATTATATGTAATATATATGTTGTGTGGTGGTAAGAGAAGGGGAAGAGATCAAATTGGAGAAAGAGATAGAGTTATCAGAAAGTGGGAGAAGAGAAATAAAAGAAAGAGGAAGAGAGGAAGAGGAAAAAGAGAAGAAGAGGAAGGGAGGAAGAAGAAGGAAAAACTCATGAAGAATCATGGAAGCTCATCATCACCATTTTCTACTAATCATCTTCACCATCTCTATGTGTTAGAGGTGAGTTCTAGGTAGAACTTTAGATTTAGAAATTAGGGCTTGATAAACCATGGAATTGATAGTAGGATAGATGATATTATGATGAGTTCCTCCATGAATCATGTGAATTTTCATTAATGATGCTTCTATGTGTGTTTTGTATTTGTTGGATTCTTGTGATTTAATGATATAGTGGTTTCTTTGAAAGTGTTGTTGATGTATTTTTATGTGTATGACAAGAGGTTGGTTGGTAGGGATGAAATAAACATTATGCAGGTTGAAATTTTGTAAGTGTGCAGAAGAAATGAAGTTTCTGTGTGTGAAAAAGTGGAATTGGTTTGGGACCAATCAATTGCTCAAACTTTCTGTTTTGAAGAGAATGAAAATTTGGCAGTCGATTGGCTTTTGGTTGCAATCGATTGTTTAAACTTTCTGTTTTTGAAGAAATGAAATTTATTAGCAACCAATCGATTGGCGTTGGGAATCAATCGATTGATAAATTAAAATATGTCACCAATGGGGGTCAAACCTGAGACCTCCTTGGTATGGTACAAGCCTTACAACTAGGCCAAGGATTTTGTTGTTGAATACTTATGCAATGAATAAATGTTAACCTAAATCTTGATTAGGATAGATTGATGAATTAATTGAGTGTAATAACTTGACTACGTTTGTTGTACCATGTCATAATTACCTTGTGTATACCTTATGAACATTATGAATCATATTATGATATATACTAAAGTATTGTTATTGTATGCGTGCATGAATGGTTAAAAACGTATGATGATTAGTGAGGAAACCTTAGGAGTATAACTTGATTAATAACTTAGAAAGATAATATAGGTTATGGAAATGAGTATACAGTGATGCTTAGCCGCAACGGTACCTAGGTGTGTATCGTGGACAAGTATTCACTTGGTAAACGAATCAATATGCTTTGTATGAAACATGTGTGATTTATGTATGGGAATAGATCATGTTATGATGCCATGAGAATTGATATGATATCATGAGAAGTTGTTTGATATTTTTGGTGAGGAACTTTTATTCCAAAATCCCTATTTTGGTGAGGAGCGTTGCTCCAAAAGTCCTATTTGTTATTGTGAATTAATCACGTATTTGGAATTAGTTTTGATGGTGCACATACCACTTCAAAGGCTTAGGTAAAGTGGTAAGTGGGGATGTGGCACCAATGATTCGTGCCTCAATTGAGTTTGAGCCCCAACCATGGCGGACATGGGGGAAAGGTGGACACCTAAGTGGGTTAGAGTCCCATACGGTGAAAGAAACCCTAAGTGGGTTAGATCCCATACGGGTGACATTCACTTGAAATGAGTTTGGAAATCATAGAGGACCCGATATCCCTAGCGAAAGTCGAATCATACGAGCATGCATGAACCGGGCCTGACTTAGACGTAAGTCCGTTTGGGGATTGATGTTTCGTGAATCTGAATAGTGATTTGTTGAGTGGATGCACTCAAGTGACATGTTTCCATACATTGCGAATATCCTTTAGATACTTGAGTCTTAGTTATCTTGTGTGCATGATACATAAGTAATAAGAGATGAAGACTCGAGTTAGGATTTGGTTAGAAAACCATGTAGAGTCGAGTGGACCCATAGAATAGGGGAACTCACTGAGATTATTATCTCACCCCAATATTGTTGTTATTTTTCAGGTTTTGGTTGCAGGTTTAGTATACAAGAAGAGTTGTGCAATGATGTTTCAAGGGATGCAGTTATTGTGATTTTCCGCTGTGAATCTTGTACAATGACGAGTATTGTATTTAGATATTAGATTTTCATTTTTGGCACTTTCCATATCTTGTACCATATGTTATACTCTTTTTGGTATAATTGGTCAAGTATGTAAACGATGCCATTAGGCACTTATGTTGTGTCAGTACCAATTAATAACACTTGCATGATATTATTCTAGATATATATTATACGGGGTGTTATAGTTGGTATCAGAGTAGGTCGATTCTCGACCTAGCCTTGAAACATCATAAGTAAATCTATTCCTGCCTCATAGGTGTGTTTAGCCGACATGATTCTTAATATCATTATATGTAGTATTGGGCCTGACAACCTAATGCTATATGCATGGTAGGTAGTGTAACAGCCCAATTTTTAGGAATTAATTATATTATTATGTTATTATATTATATTTAATTATTTAGAGTGTTAAGTAATTAAGTGGTTGTGAGGTAGTATAATAATTGATTATATTAATTGAATTAGTATGTTAATTAATTAATTAGTTGATACGAGATATAGTTAAATAATTATATTAATTAAATTGGTATGTGATCGCGACTTTATGAGTCGATTGGGGTACTAACTGCAAGTGCACAGTTCTATCGCGTAGTTTTAAAAGATATCGATCCCACAGGGACTTATGAATCGATATACCGTTTTCTAAGGTTACTTCGTAAAGCTAAGGCGGATGATACTTTGATTGTTTGGGGGAAAAGTTAAGACTAAAATAAGATCTAGGTTAAATATCAATTAAGCGGATATCGGTATGTAGTTCGTCGTAATTAGGGAATCAAGTCTTCGTTGGTTTCTTGGTTTTAAAATAAATCTTTTCAGTAGACACTATTGATTAAAAACCTTTTCTCAAACTCTCGCTCTGTTGAATAGACCATGACTTTAAATTAACGTAGCTGTCACTTATTAGTTAAGTCCAAAATCACTTTTTGAAAACAATAGAATCTATAGAAACTCTTTTTATAAAAATAATAACCGTTTAAACACCCTTGTCTCAAACTCTCGCTCTGTTGACTTAGATTATATAATTAAATTCAAATGCTTAACTCTCGTCCTCACATTTAACTTTTAAAAATACTTTTTGAAAAAGATTAGAATTTAATTAACTCTAAAAATTGCTTTCGCCCTGATCTAGAATTAATGTCCAATTTACATTGTCCAGTTAAAAACTCAAACTTTCGTTCTATTGATTTTAACTTCTTTAGTCTTTTACTCTCGTACAAAAACCTTGGTATTAAACCTGTAAATTGAGACCATAAAAAGAGTGATTTTATTTTTAAACGTAATTAAACCAACTTAGTTTTGATTCCTTCGTTCCGCTTACTTTACATACCGATACCTAAATAAATTAGCCGGACATGCTAAACAGATCTAAACAATCATCATGCTTAAATAAATCCATCTCAGGCAAACAATATAAATAAACAATAATGTAGGGCATATATAAATTCAAACAATAATTAAAGAACCTGAATAATTAATAGCAATCTTGAACGCTCCACCACAGACCGGTTGGATTTGTTCTTGAATTCTTCAATCGGACAGGAAAATAAAAAGTGAAGGAATAAAAATCTAGGATCTAACGTAAGGTTAGATCCAGTAAAAGATACACAATAGTTTCCGGTGTAGAAACTATTGTGTGAAAAATTAATTAAGTGCTGAAAGATTGACTGGAAAAGAAAATAAAAATTGCAAATAAAGTAAAAACTGTAAAAAGGTAATGCTGTAAAGTATGCTTGCACGGCCGGAAGAGAACAAAAAAGGAACGAAGAAGAAACTTTAGGGTTGGAAGGAAGTGACTATTTATACTAGTCTACTTTGTAACGGTTTCCAAAGCTTTCCGTGTAAAATCCTCACGTTCCAAGAGTCAAGCGAAATAATAGGCTTCAACGTGCCTCTGTTGCGTTTTTGAAGCCAAAAATATAGGAGAATGGTGTGACGTCCGTCACACCATGTGTTACGCTCGTAACACAAGGCAGCAGGGCGTGACGCTCGTCACACCTTGTGTGGCGCTCATCACAGGCTCAACGCTCATGACTTGTATTTTTGGGTTAGGCTTTGGTGAAATTGCTTCTCTTCATTTCTTTTTGCACCTCCTTTTCTTCCTTTTTCACTTATGCTTCAAATAAGTTACCTGAGACAAATAAAAGGAAAAATACCAAGTAATATCGAATAAAATGAAATAAATCGAAACAAATAATAATATAATTTAATTAAATCGAGTCCAAAAATGTGATATTATTTCATGTTATCAAACTCCCCCATACTTAGATCTTTGCTTGTCCTCAAGCAAGATACAATCTAGAACTTGTAAAAATTTTGCCAGATGAAATTTCAAAACACACATCAATTCGTATCAGGTTGCAAGTAAACCTTGTTTAGAAGTAACCTGGGTTTAGTCTTGACATCAACAACTACCGTTACAACCTCAGATAACCTCACCTTATGTAAACCAGTTCGAGTCATGCTATTATAACCAGCCTAGTTCTTTTTCTCTTATTTCACCCGTTTTCATTCTAGCGAAATCACATTAAGCCCTTTATCATTTCGCGCACATAGTGGAGTGACCGGTTAGTGATTCTGATCCCCTTTTTAGCTTGAAGCTCTGGTACATTAGTCGGATAACTTCGTTTCTTGGTCCATTGCAAATTGCGGGGGATCGGACCGTAGTCCGCCCTACCAAGTTCAGCACCAGATACCTGCTGAACCAACTCATAATGGATCTTTCGTATTATGTTTTTGTATGATCTGCAACTTTTAGATTAAATGATCTGGTAAGGATCACCTAACTTAGTTAGTGCATTTCCTGATATATATATATTTTTTTTATTTTGGGAATCATTCACTTATATTCATCGGCCCTCCATGTAGTTTGCTATTAAGATGGTGCTGACTTCTTGTATAAACTACTCGGGGTTACTATAAAGTTAAAAGTCCAGGGACTTGTATAACAGGTACCTTTCTGATCTAACATGTTGAGGTTTGTTTAGAGCGTTGGGGCGGTAATAATTTTTGTCTTAATTTTTCTCAAGTTTGATGAAATAGGCAACCTTTATATTTACTGAGTGTGTTGAATTTTTGTTATGGCTCATGAAAATTTGAGGGAATAGATAATAGAAATTTCTCACACTAGGGACTTAATTTAGAATAAATATATATAAATATATATATATATATATATATATATATATATATATATATATATATATATATATATATATATATATATATATATATATATATTTTATATATAAGAAAGGGAAATAACAATGAAAAGGGAAAAATAACATACTTGAAAAGGGAAGATTTAAAGAACAAGGTTTTTCCCCCCATACTTAAATGGAACATTGTCCCCAATGTTTCAAATAAAATAAAAGAAATAGAAAAGAGAGAAAAAACTAAAATCAATGCTGCCTGCCACCTCTTGTTCTTGGACCTGGTGATCGTTGACGGACTTCTAAGTCGTCAAACCTGCTGAGCAACTCAGCGAACCGCTAGTCGGTTATGGAATTTCTCGCTTCATGTTGTTGTTGCATCTGGCGCATCATTTGCATCACTTCGAGATTCTGCGCTTGCATACCATCGATAGCATCCATGATGTCGTCGTTGGTTGCTGGCCTTCTTCGTCGACGACGTCGTGAGGATGGACCAGCTGCATTATCGGAAGGGTTGAGCGGGACTGATTGTTGTGCAGGAACCTGATCACCTTGCTCCATTTCTGCAAACTCGTCTGGAGGCGGGTTTGCTTGTGTAGGCTCGGTAGCTTCGGGAGCATTCAGATCATAGATGTGGCGGTTGGGATTGGTGACGTCTGTTAGGGCAATGCTGGGTAAAACAACGCTTGGGACTTCCTGGTTGTTCACCATAAGGTAATACCCTCCGCCTACCCTGTTTTTAATTAGGTGGCTGGACCGACAATAGCTTATATCCATAAATAGGGGTGGGAGAGCTTGTAAATTTTGAAGTCGATCCCCAAGATTTAAGCCAAGTGCTATGGTGGTGATTAATCCACCAATTACAAAAGGTTGACGACCTCTAGCACATAGGGTGCGGATATGATGAAATAGGAAGGAGGCAGCGTTTACCTGTGTATCTGCTGCAAAGACCTAGTGGAGGAAAAATAATTCCTTGGCGTTGACTTTGCTGTTGTTCGGTCGACCAAAAATAGTGTTTTGCAGGATGCGGATGAAGTACCGGATGGTTGGGTTATGTATATGCGAAGCAAGTAATACATCCCAGTTGTTGGTTTCCACACCGGAAATTTTTCTAAAGAGGTCGAAGGTGTTTATATGCCACTGGGAGTTCGGAGGTATCCTAGGGTTGACTTGACCTTCTACAGGGAATTGTAGCATGGTGCTCAATTGGTTTTGGGATAGGGAGTACTCGGTGTTGAACATGCGGAAGGTTGCGGTACCGGTTAAGTACTCGTCTTCACCGGTAGGAGTGTTGTACGAATAAGAACTTAGAAATTCTAAGGTGAGTGATGGATAGGTAGGTTGATTGTGTGTGAAAAGAAAGGTTAAATCAGCAAGGCGGAGCATCCATTCTATACCTTGAAGTAATCCTAATTCTTGTAAACAAGTTAAATCAGGATACCTGGTAGAGATGACACCTCGCTGTTGGAAACGCTCGAACTGCTCCGAATTCTTGGTTTCCCGCCATACCGATAAGTGGTTTGAAAGAGGTAATAAGGGGATAAGGGAAATGAAATTGATTTTATAGAATGGTTTGTGGTGTATGAAGAAAGGTATGGTGGGTATTTATAGGAAAAGATTTGGAAGTTGGAAAGGGAGTGGTTGAAAAGTAAATAAATGTGGGTAAATGGGTGAATAAATGGGGAAGGTAAAAAGTGGGTGGTGTAACGGTCGTGTCTCCAACGATTACTAACGTTCACCTAGTCTGAAGGTGTCACGCTCGTGACAGGGGTGTTACGGGGGTCACATGCACTTGGTGTGACGACCGTAATGGATTGTGTGACGCTCGTCACACAGTCATTCTTGCAACGTACTTTGTTTTTATCATTATATTTTATTGTTGTTATTTTGTTATGCATATGTTTATTTTATTTTGCTATTGTGATACTTTTAAATTGCCTTGCATGCTATTCTACTTTCATAATATATATATATATATCTTTAATAAGTTATGTAGGTAGCAACAGTAGAGAGCATTATTGATAGATATTGCATAAGTCATAATAAAGTAAAATAAATCAATAGCTTCATAAAATAATCATAATGTAACATTGGAAGACAAAAGCAAACATGCGAAAGAAAAACAAATACTAAAATAATTTGAAACAAAATTAATGAATAACCTAAACTAAAACTAAGTAACTAAGAAAAACAACTTCTATCCATCTGCATGATCTCTGGCCGGAGGAGCAAAGGAGTTAACACGGTTTAGCAACTCGTGGAACTGATTTGTCATACTGTTCATGTATCCCAGAAATTCTTGTCCCATGTTAGCTAACTCTTCTCTGAGGGCGTCCTGTTCTGACATCAAAGCCTGAATGGTGGTGTTATAATTAGTTCCGGGCATATGATGTCTAAGATCGGGTATCGCCGATTCTTCGGTCGGGACAGGTTGAGGAGGAGGATCAATAGCATAATAACCAGATGGTGTCTGAGGGTCAGACTCAGCATAAGGGATCTGGTCGTCACAAATCTCATAGTCCTGGATGGATTCAGTAGATCTAGCAGGAGAGGGTGTTCCGTTCAGATTATAGAGCCAGTTATTGCGGTTATGAACACTAGTCCTTGGACTAGGCAAGGTGAATAGGAAAAGAACTTGGTTGTTAATTATAAGCTCAAACTCTTCAGACCCTAGGTTTGCTATAAACATAGTGTTGAAGAGGAAGGGTATACTCATAGTCGCAATGCCACAAAAAGGGCTTAAGTCAAGCATAGGTTGACGTAATCCGATAGCATTACCAATCATGGTTATCAAGCCGCCTATTTGAATTGGTGCTCGTTCATCTTGGATAAGGCGGTCAAAATTTGCCAACATAAAAGTGGCACCGTTTACTGGATGGTTCTGGGAAGCACAAAATATGATGAAGAGTTCATCACGTGAAACTGAGGTACTGTTTGACTTCTTCCCAAATAAGGTGTGGGCCAGGATCTTATGGAAATAATGAAAGGCCGGGTTATGTATGTTTCCAGAAAGAAACTCATGTTCCTCAGGATCGTCATTTCCAGTCAAGCTTCCCCAAAAGTGTTCAAGTTCTCTATATTCAAAAAGTTCTTCTTGGCTCACTGTGAATGTATCAAAAGAGGTAGGGAAACCTAAAAGGTTGGTAAAGTCTTGAATGTTAAATTGATACTCCATGTTGAACATTCTGAACTGGATGAAACCTCTGCTTATTCCTTTTCCATGGCTGGGTAGATAGATCAGGGAGCTAAGGAATTCTAGCGTTAGTCTCCGGTAAGTGACGAAATGTCTTCGGATAGGAGTGGTTTCCCACCCTATTTGACTCAGCAAATACAGGACACTCTCTCTTAGTCCAAGGGCAGTCATTGCCCAATCATCAACATACAAACTAGGTAGCATCTCTCTCTCTGCTAGTTCCTCAAACTTTTGTTTCTGAACTTTCCCTCTGAATTTGATACCCATACGATTAATTTGTCCCATCAGGTTAGTGTTAGCTAGAGAAAAGAAAAACAAGAGTCTTAGTCAGGATTTGGCCAAATGCCGAAAGAATAAAAGAAGAAAAATTAAAATAGATTAAGAATGAATACTAAATAAAATTTAAAAGAATAATTAAGGAAGAAATGAAAATATAAATATTTGTGGGTTGTCTCCCACTAAGCGCTTTGTTTAATGTCGCAAGCTCGACATAAACACTATCAAATATAATCTATAAAATTTGGGGGCACTACGTCTAAGTGCAGGACTTGTGAATCTTCAATGTTCTCTGCATGATGATAATGTTTTAGACGCTGCCCGTTTACGATAAACGGTTCAATGGATTTTCCTTTAATTCCCACCGCTCCACTGGGAAAAACATTGGTGACTTGGAAAGGACCTGACCATCTAGATCGTAGTTTTCCTGGGAGTAACTTTAGCCTAGAGTTAAATAACAGGACTGTATCGCCTTGTTTGAAGATTTTCCTTGATATGCGCTTGTCATGCCATTGTTTTGTTCTTTCTTTGTAGATTCTGGCATTTTCGTAAGCGTCTCGTCTGAGTTCCTCTAATTCGTTTATATCAAGGATTCGCTTTTCACCGGCGGCCTTATAGTTTAAATTTAGATTTTTAATAGCCCAGTAGGCCTTATGTTCTAATTCTACCGGGAGGTGGCAGGATTTTCCATAAATAAGCTTAAATGGGGTTGTCCCTATGGGAGTTTTGTAAGCGGTTCGATACGCCCATAAAGCTTCTGGTAATTTCAATGACCAGTCTTTCCTTGAGGTGGCGACTGTTTTTTCAATAGTTGTTTGATTTCTCTGTTAGACACTTCCAATTGCCCACTGGTTTGAGGATGGTAAGGTGTTGCCACTCTATGCCTTACGCCATACTTAAACAGTAGTTTTTCGAGTACCTTAGATATGAAATGCGATCCACCATCACTGACTACTATTCTTGGGACACCAAATCTCGGGAAAATTATATTCTTGAAGAGTCTAGTTACTACTCGTGTGTCGTTTGTTGGAGAAGCTATAGCTTCAATCCATTTTGATACGTAGTCGACCGCTACGAGTATGTACTTGTTACCGAAAGAAGGTGGAAAAGGTCCCATGAAATCTATCCCCCACACGTCTAAAATCTCTACTTCCAAAATGCCCTTTTGTGGCATCTCGTCACGTCTAGATATGTTTCCTATGCGTTGACATCTATCGCATTTCTTGATGGCCGCATGCACATCCTTCCATATATTTGGCCAATAAAAACCGGCTTGTAGGATTTTGGAGCAGGTCTTAGATGTACTTGCATGTCCACCATAAGGAGCGGTGTGACAGTGTTGGATTATATTTTCTACCTCTTCTTCAGGTATACACCGACGGAAAATACCATCGGGGCCTCTTTTGAAAAGTAAAGGGTCATCCTAGTAATAATGTTTTATGTCATAGAAGAATCGTTTCTTTTGCTGGTAGGATAAAGTAGGTGGAACTATTCCGGCAACTAAATAATTGACGAGATCAGCGTACCATGGTGTAACACATATAGCTAAGGTGGTTTCTACCTGTTTATCAGCTTTATTTTCTTCCAAAGTAGCTATAAGTTTATCGTACGAGAAATCATCGTTGATCGATGTTCTTTCCGGTTCAAGGTTTTCGAGTCTAGAGAGGTGATCTGCTATTACGTTTTCAGTTCCTTTCTTGTCTTTGATTTCCAAATCGAACTCTTGTAGCAACAGGATCCACCTTAGGAGTCTAGGTTTAGCATCCTTTTTTGTTAAGAGGTACTTGATAGCAGCGTGGTCGGTGTAAACGATTATTTTAGCTCCGACCAAGTAAGAACGAAACTTATCTAGTGCAAACACTACTGCTAAGAGTTCTTTCTCGGTTGTGGCGTAATTCATTTGTGCTTCATCTAGAGTTCTACTTGCGTAATATATGACGTGAAGCTTTTTATCCTTTCGTTGTCCTAAAACAGCGCCCACGGCGTAATCACTTGCGTCACACATTATTTCGAATGGTTCATTCCAATCCGGGGTCTGCATTATTGGTGCGGAGATCAATGCTTGTTTAAGCGTTTGAAATGCTTCTAAACATTTATTATCGAAGATGAATTCAGCATCCTTCATCAATAGTCCGGTCAAAGGTTTAGTTATTTTAGAGAAGTCTTTAATGAATCGTCGGTAAAAACCGGTGTGTCCTAAGAAGCTTCGTACTTCTCTCACAGTTTTCGGAGGTTGAAGGTTTTCGATTACCTCTATTTTGGCTTTGTCTACTTCAATTTCTCTATTTGAGATGATGTGTCCTAAAACAATTCCTTCTTGTACCATAAAGTGACATTTTTCCCAATTAAGTACTAGGTTTACTTTTACACATCGTTCTAGAACTCTTTCTAGGTTTTCAAGACATTCTTCGAAGCTTTGTCCGCATACGGAAAAGTCATCCATAAAGACTTCCATGATGTTTTCGAGAAAATCGGCGAATATTGCCATCATGCACCTTTGGAAGGTTGCAGGAGCATTGCACCAGCCAAACGACATTCGTCGATAAGCGAAGGTGCCAAAAGGACACGTGAATGTTGTCTTTTCTTGGTCATCAGGATGAATTGGTATTTGAAAGAAGCCTGAGTAACCGTCTAGATAGCATAAATGAGAATGTTTTGCTAATCGTTCTAACATCTGGTCAATGAATGGTAAAGGGAAATGATCTTTTCGGGTTGCTTTGTTTAGTTTCCTATAGTCAATGCACATTCTCCATCCCGATTCGATTCGTTTGGTTATAGTTTCTCCTTTTTCATTTTCAATAACTGTTATACCTCCTTTCTTTGGTACTACGTGTACAGGACTAACCCATTTGCTATCAGATATAGGATATATGATACCTGCCTCTAATAACTTTGTTACTTCCTTCTTCACTACCTCACTCAGGATCGGGTTTAATCTCCTCTGATGTTCCCTAGAGGTTTTACAGTCTTCTTCTAGTATGATGCGGTGCATACAAATAGAAGGACTTATCCCTTTAAGATCGGTGATGTTGTATCCTAGTGCGGTTGGATATTTTCTTAAGATATGTAGGAGTTTTTCGGTTTCGAGTTTTCCTAGGTCTGCATTAACTATTACTGGTCGTTCAAGTTCTAAGTCTAGGAATTCATATCTTAGATTTTTGGGAAGTGTTTTCAGGTCTAGGGTTGGTTTCTTAAGGCATTGTGTAGGATCCAGTGTTATTGCTAAACATTGGTTAAGTTTGTCTTCTACATGATAGTCAGGCAATTTGTCATTTTCTAACTCTGTTTCTTTTATGCATTCATCGATGATATACATGAAGTAACATGTGTCTTCTATTGCAGGTGCTTTCAAAAATTGGGAAAGAATGAACTCAATTTTCTCTTCTCCTACTTCGAAAGTGAGTCGTCCTCGTTTTACGTCTATGATTGCACCGGCGGTTGCTAAGAATGGTCTTCCCAATATAATGGGTGTAACTTCATCTTCTCTAATGTCCATAATTATAAAATAAGTTGGAATGTAGAATTGACCTATGCGCACGGGAACGTTTTCAAGAATTCCTACAGGATATCTAACGGAACGATCTGCTAATTGCACAGACATTTTAGTTGGTCTTAATTCTCCCATTTCCAGTTTCTTGCATATGGATAAAGGCATAACACTGATACTAGCTCCTAAATCGCATAGTATAGAGAAACTACCAGGGTCCTTAAGTTTTGGAGGCATATTCTGGATTATGGCGCTACATTCAGCAGTGAGTGTAACAGTTTCGCTCTCTTCAAGTTTCCTCTTATTAGAAAGAATTTCTTTTAGGAACTTAGCATATGAGGGCATCTGCGTAATAGCTTATGTAAACGGAATTGTGATGTTTAATTGTTTCAGTAAGTCAACAAATTTTTTAAATTGGCCCGCATCTTTGGTTTTAATAAGCCTTTGAGGGTAAGGGATAGGTGGTTTATAAGGTGGTGGAGGTACATAGGGTTCTTTCTTTTCTACGGTTTCCCTATTACTTTCTTCCTTTTCCTTAGGTTTACTTTCTTCCTCAGTTGACTTTTTAGAGTTTTGGTTTTCAGTTCTTGGATCTACTGGTCCTTCCACTTCCGTTCCACTTCTTAGTATGATTGCATGAGCGTGGCTTTTCGGGTTAGGTTGGGGCTGTCCAGGAAATGTACTAGTTGGGGCAGCTGTAGGCGCTTGTTGTTGAGCTACTTGTGATATTTGTGTTTCCAGCATTTTGTTATGGGTAGCCAGGGCATCTACTTTACTTGCTAGTTGTTTGATTTGTTCGCTAGTGTGTATATTCTGGTTTAAGAAATCTTTATTGGTTTGCTGTTGAGAAGCTATGAAGTTCTCCATCATGATTTCCAAGTTGGATTTCCTAGGAACATTATTGTTAGGTGTAGATGGGGTCGGCTTTTAATATCCAAGAGGTATAGCTGGGGCTTGATTTGGAGCTTGTCCTGGTGCGTATAAAGCATTATTACTCTTATATGAAAAATTAGGATGGTTCTTCCAGTTAGAGTTATAGGTGTGCGAGTAGGGATTTCCTTGAGCATAATTCACTTGCTCTGCTTGGATTCCTGTTAGGAGTTGACAATCTGCAGGAGTGTGACCTTGGATTCCACAGACTTCACAATTCTGAGTTGCGGCAACCACGGTGGTTGGAGGTGATACATTTAAACTTTCAATTTTCTGGGCCAGAGCATCCACTTTTGCATTAACATGATCAAGGCTACTTATCTCGTACATGCCACTTTTCGTTTGAGGTTTCTCTACCATTGCTCGGTCGCTTCCCCACTGATAATGGTTTTGGGCCATGCTTTCGATAAGTTGATAAGCATTGGCATAAGGTTTATCCATAAGTGCACCACCTGCGGCGGCGTCTATTGTTAATCTTGTGTTGTACAAGAGACCATTATAGAAGGTATGAATCACTAACCAGTCCTCTAAACCATGGTGTGGACAAAGTCTCATCATGTCTTTGTATCTTTCCCATGCTTCAAAAAGAGACTCGTTATCTTTCTGTTTAAATCCATTTATCTAGGCTCTCAACATAGCTGTTATGCTCGGAGGAAAATATCGGGCAAGGAAAACTTTCTTCAACTCGTTCCATGTGGTAACTGAGTTGGAAGGGAGAGACTGAAGCCATCTTCTAGCTTTATCTCTTAACGAGAAAGGAAAAAGACGAAGTCGAATTGCCTCTGAAGTGACACCATTAGCTTTAACAGTATCATCGTATTGGACAAATACAGATAAATGAAGGTTTGGATCCTCGGTGGGATTTCTAGAGAATTGATTCTGTTGCACTGCTTGCAACAGTGAAGGTTTAAGTTCGAAGTTGTTTGCTTTGATTGCGGGTGGAGCAATACTCGAATGCGGCTCATCTTGCGATGGAGCGGCATAATCTCGAAGAGCACGAGCTGGTTCTTCCATCTCGGGTATCGGTGAAGGAAGAAGATTTTTGAGGTCGGGCACTTCGATAGGAGGGAGATTGTTTGCAGCACGATATTCCCGAATTCGTCGTAAGACTCGGAGATATAGTTCAATGTCGTTGATTCGTAAGTAAAACGGCTTGCCTTGTGAGCGAGTGTGTGGCATAAAAATCAACGAAAGAAAGAAATAAAATAAAAATTGCCTTAGTCTCTACAACGTAACAGAAGAGTTACGATATCGACTAAATAAAAGTCCTCGGCAACGGCGCCAAAAACTTGGTCGCGACTTTATGAGTCGATTGGGGTACTAACTGCAAGTGCACAGTTCTATCGCGTAGTTTTAAAAGATATCAATCCCACAGGGACTTATGAATCGATATACCATTTTCTAAGGTTACTTCGTAAAGCTAAGATGGATGATACTTTGATTGTTTGGGGGAAAAGTTAAAACTAAAATAAGATCTAGGTTAAATATCAATTAAGCGGATATCGGTATGTAGTTCGTCGTAATTAGGGAATCAAGTCTTCGTTGGTTTCTTGGTTTTAAAATAAATCTTTTCAGTAGACACTATTGATTAAAAGCCTTTTCTCAAACTCTCGCTCTGTTGAATAGACCATGACTTTAAATTAACGTAGCTGTCACTTATTAGTTAAGTCCAAAATTACTTTTTGAAAACAATAGAATCTATAGAAACTCTTTTTATAAAAATAATAACCGTTTAAACACCCTTGTCTCAAACTCTCGCTCTGTTGACTTAGATTATATAATTAAATTCAAATGCTTAACTCTCGTCCTCACATTTAACTTTTAAAAATACTTTTTGAAAAAGATTAGAATTTAATTAACTCTAAAAATTGCTTTCGCCCTGATCTAGAATTAATGTCCAATTTACACTGTCCAGTTAAAAACTCAAACTTTTGTTCTATTGATTTTAACTTCTTTAGTCTTTTACTCTCGTACAAAAACCTTGGTATTAAACCTGTAAATTGAGACCATAAAAAGAGTGATTTTATTTTTAAACGTAATTAAACCAACTTAGTTTTGATTCCTTCATTCCTCTTACTTTACATACCGATACCTAAATAAATTAGCCGGACATGCTAAACAGATCTAAACAATCATCATGCTTAAATAAATCCATCTCAGGCAAACAATATAAATAAACAATAATGCAGGGCATGTATAAATTCAAACAATAATTAAAGAACCTGAATAATTAATAGCAATCTTGAACACTCCACCACAGACCGGTTGGATTTGTTCTTGAATTCTTCAATCGGACAGGAAAATAAAAAGTGAAGGAATAAAATCTAGGATCTAACGTAAGGTTAGATCCAGTAAAAGATACACAATAGTTTCTGGTGTAGAAACTATTGTGTGAAAAATTAATTAAGTGCTGAAAGATTGACTGGAAAAGAAAATAAAAATTGCAAATAAAGTAAAAACTGTAAAAAGGTAATGCTGTAAAGTATGCTTGCACGGCCGGAAGAGAAAAAAAAAGGAACGAAGAAGAAACTTTAGGGTTGGAAGGAAGTGACTATTTATACTAGTCTACTTTGTAACGGTTTCCAAAGCTTTCCGTGTAAAATCCTCACGTTCCAAGAGTCAAGCGAAATAATAGGCTTCAACGTGCATCTGTTGCATTTCTGAAGCCAAAAATATAGGAGAATGGTGTGACGTCCGTCACACCATGTGTTACGCTCGTAACACAAGGCAGCAGGGCGTGACGCTCGTCACACCTTGTGTGGCGCTCGTCACAGGCTCAGCGCTCATGACTTGTATTTTTGGGTTAGGCTTTGGTGAAATTGCTTCTCTTCATTTCTTTTTGCACCTCCTTTTCTTCCTTTTTCACTTATGCTTCAAATAAGTTACCTGAGACAAATAAAAGGAAAAATACCAAGTAATATCGAATAAAATGAAATAAATCGAAACAAATAATAATATAATTTAATTAAATCGAGTCCAAAAATGTGATATTATTTCATGTTATCAGTATGACTAGTGAGTGGTTAATTATTTGAATTTAAATAAAGGTATTTAAATATTAGGTATTATTGGGCCTAGTGATTAAATTAGATGATTTAAGCTCAACTAGAATACTATTATAAATAGTAAGAGTGAAGGAAGTGAGAATTAGAATTCACTTGAGCACTGAAGGCAATAGAGGTGAAATTGCTTCTCTTCATTTCTTTTTGCACCTCCTTTTCTTCCTTTTTCACTTATGCTTCAAATAAGTTACCTGAGACAAATAAAAGGAAAAATACCAAGTAATATCGAATAAAATGAAATAAATCGAAACAAATAATAATATAATTTAATTAAATCGAGTCCAAAAATGTGATATTATTTCATGCTATCAGTATGACTAGTGAGTGGTTAATTATTTGAATTTAAATAAAGGTATTTAAATATTAGGTATTATTGGGCCTAGTGATTAAATTAGATGATTTAAGCCCAACTAGAATACTATTATAAATAGTAAGAGTGAAGGAAGTGAGAATTAGAATTCACTTGAGAACTGAAGGCAATAGAGAAAGAGGAGAGGAAAAGCGAGAGGAGTCAAGGTTTAATAAATAGTATGATTGGGTTAATGGGTAGGAACATGATTTAGATTGAAATCCTTGATTGGCATGATTTGGAATTATTAGGTCTTGATAAATACTCTTGAATTGTGATTAAATTATGCTAAAACTGTGACTTTTTACGGAATCGAAGTCCTCCAACGATGAAAAATGCGATATTATTGTCTGTACATGCCTTACCACTAGGCTAGAGAGGTTGTTGTTGAATACTTATGCAATGAATAAATATTAATCTAAATCTTGATTAAGATAGATTAATGAATTAATTGGGCATTATAGCTCCGTTTTGAATGCGGACGGATGCATTGGTAAGATAATGAAAAAGGCTATTATTATGATATCATATTATAGTGTATTATGCGTCTTACAAATTCTATGAATTTTATTTTGATGGGTGTTAAACATGGTTGATATGTTTGATTGTGAAATAACATGACTAAAGATAACGTAAAGGATTATTATTGTTCCATGTTATAAAATATTATGTGATTTATAAATGCCATGAATTTTATCATGATGAAAATAAAATATTGTATGAATGTGTATGTATACCATTATTGGATTGTGAATGATTTCTGGTTATGGATGTGTATATGTAATCATAGATGATGTGTGGTGATGAATGTGTATATGTACCAATTGTGAGTTATGGTGGTATGTGGAATGTTAAGATGGTATAGATCTTAATTGCATATGTGTTGGTATGTGTGCATTCATTCATAGCATGGTTGACTTCATTGTGGAAGTGGTGAAACTGTGGGTTCACATGAGAAGACGTTGATTCTTAATTGGAATCAGGCGTAGTATTAAGCGGTGATCCTTCATTAGAAACAAACGTAGCAGACGTTAATCCTTAATTGGGATTAGGCGTAGTATTAAGCAGTGATCCTTCATTAGAAACAGACGTAGGGCTTTGGTCTTGTCCGGATCGGAAACGTGGCTTGGATTCTAGATATTGAATCGGAAAGGGGTGAAACTTTGAGTTCACATTGCAGTACCACATGCATAGAGTCACATTGTCTTGCATTGAGTCGTCGATAGTTATGTGATCATTGAATGCATGTATTGATGTGAGTGTGATGTACGTTTGAAATATGTGAGATGAATGTTGATTAATATTATTGATGTGATTATACCAAGTGTGATGAATTCTTAAATTATGTTTTAATTCATTATGCCTTATTATGCTATATTCATAATGATTTGGAATTCTCACCCTTTCTGTTTGAATGTTACCTTTACATGGGTATCGTGCAGATACTACAGAGTAGTATTGCTGGAGTAGGTGGACGGTAGCTTGTTCAAGAATAGCTGGAGAGTTTCCGTATTTAGTTTGAAATTAGGTAATGAGTCAATGCTCTGGTCATGTAACACTGGGTAGATTAGTGGTATTGAACTCGTATCTTATTTGAATATGCTTTACGTCATTAATTGTTTTATTTTATTTGATCATGGTATGGGACATGGATCATCTTATGAAATACATGAGTATTCTTTATTTTCCGCTGCGAACGCATATTGCTTGAATATTCATGATGAGTGAAATGTGTTATTTTGAATGACCAGGTGTATTGTTGGTTTTTGAAAGTTTTAAGTTTCGAAAACGTCGATGTGACGCCCTTTTCCTTATATGCGTGCTTATTTACTCTGATTATATGTTAAATAATTTGGGGTAGAAAAAGGGGTGTTACAGGTAGGATTATGATTGAGCGACCACGAGGACTCCAAAGTGTGGGTGGAACTCGTGCTTTGAGGGTAGGCTCAAGACAAGAGTTAGAAAGTAAGGCGAACCATATGGCTTAGTTAAAGTTTCAGTAAGAGTTGTGATTCATGTAATGTAGAATTGAGGGGTGGTTTGTGGTTCAAATAATCAGGTAGTGCTGAGGAAGTCGGGAAGTTGAGGATTTCTATTGGATACACTGTCAGAGCTTTGAGAGAGACGTGAATTTGCTAGTGGAATAAGATATACCCACTGATATGGAATAAGTATTATAAGTAACTTCGTATGGTGAAGGAGAAAGGATGGTTATGTTGCACATATGTCATAAGGTTTGGAAGTGAGGTAGTGTATCAGTGTTTCAATTTCTAAGGCCACTAAAACATTTCGGAAGAACGAGAGTACTTAGTGGAGTATATATTTGGAATGGTACCTTGCAAGTGGTTGAGAACTTGAGAGATAAGGACGTTCAATTTTGTTGGGAGCCTAAGGTAGTGGTGAAGTCTAAGGAGAGACTCGAGGACATGTCTGCCTATTCCAAGTGAAACAGGTATGGACCAAATGAAGGTTAGAAGATAAATCAAGTATATTCAGTCTTAGAAGGGAGATCGGATTCAGGATAGATCGTCAAAGGTTTAGTGTTGGTAAGAAACTGTTATGAAATGTGTAGTTACCTAGGATCAGTAGAAAAGGATTTGTGTCAAAGAGGGAATGAGCATTATATAACAACGAAAGCTTTAGTAGGATGGGTTGAAGGATATTTGTGTTGAGGAAAAGAATAAGTAATTGGATTTAAGGAATTCTAGTTGAATGGTTCTGTAATTGGAACTGAGAGAATTACCATAGGAAGATAAGTGAACGTAGAGTGTGGAAGTAGTGTGAATGTTGCAATAAATTTTTTGTAATGGGGTACATTTTAGATAAAGGCACAATGGGACCATCAAGATTCATTAAGGCTAAGTTATGGGCGTGTAGTTGATGATTGTTCGCATGAATATTTTTAGAGGAAGGAGTGTAGTGGGAAAAGTTAAACCTAGGTATTAAGAGAAGTATGTGATGCCGACATTATGGTCACAAGTGTGTGTAATGGACTCCTTGTCTTGAGATGGATGTGAAGTAATACACACTTTGTTGAGTAATGAGTCTTGTTTTCCTAGAAATTGAGTTTATGTTAGACAATGAAAGACAAACCAAGCTTGAATACAGAGCTAAGTGTGGAACGTGAAACAAACTATGTCGTATGGACTCATAATGAAGCGATAAGGTTGTCAGTAGCAAGTCATATAGGTGAGTAGCTTATGTGTGGTGAAGTGTTCAATGTATATTGGTTTGGAGGAGAATCCAAGTCAATAAGTATGTGGTAATGTCGAGCCCCACCTTAAATGCGTATCATGTGGTTTGCAAGGGTAAGAATGGGTATTTGAAAGCTAAGTTGTTGTTCATCTTCCTGAGTAATGTTTGGATTTGGTTGATCACAAAGTATGATAATCACACCTTGTTGGAGCTGAATGTATCCTAAATCGCATTGGTGTACCGTAGGAATGTGCGAGTTAGGGATAGAGTTACAAGTTACCATAAGTCAAATTGATTATTTTGAAATTGTAATTTTGGAAGGTGTAATTGCATTGTTGGTCATCTATAGAGATATCATGGAAGTCAGATGTTTGGGGAAACCAACCTGGTGAACCATGCTCAGTTTAAGTAAGTTTTAGAAGTACCATTATTGTGACTATGAATAACTATAAGGAACATAGCTAGAAGAGACCTACTAAGTGGTGATCTGGAAGAGATTAGTTAGGTATATTGTATATGTTGGTAAGGTGTAAAGTGGTTGGTCATAATATGGCATTGGTTAATTCATTCGGATTCATGGCATTAGATGTAGACTCCATGAGAGTGGTAATGGATGTGTACAATGATACTCTACCCTATTGGAAGGATTCATCAGTTATACTTTCGAGGAGGAACGAGAATAAGATATTCCTGAAGTTAAGCATGTAACTCAGGTTGTATATTAGTAAGAGCACGAGCTAAGATTATTGAAGATGGGTCTGGACGTTGAGATGAAGGGTTCTAGATAGGAAGTGCAAAGTTATTCCTAAAGGTGAGAAGTGTTGTGTGACTCTGTGAGTGGTATGGAGACTCACAGTTGCAGTCTAGTTTGCTTAAGGTTTCTTGGAAATGGTGTCTCGTTAATAACTTGAAGTTCTTTGATAGGTGTTATTTTGTTATTGGTCGAGATCCTGTGTCAACAGAAACCTTGAATGAATCAGAATCCTATAAGAGGATTTGATATGGAATATAGTAATAAGAATCAAGTATTGTCGAATTAATTTGGATAAATTCATTTGAGCACATGATAAATCTAAATGTCATACACCTTTATGGTTGTAGTCGCGTGGCTCTTGTGTGTGTGTGTGTGTGTGTGTATATATATATATATATATATATATATATATATATATATAATATATATATATATATATATATATCTTATGGAGGATGTTGGTCATATCCTAAACCTTTGTGTGTCAGCGAGAAATTTATTCTACTAACGGATGTCAGTGAGGTCCTATTACTGCTTTGGATGGTGGGCACTCTGGAGGATAGGCATGATCTTTTATGTAGACTATTAGCTAATAAGTAGTGCCTAGGAATCCCAGGTGCTTCACTGTTGGAATCAGAATAGTGTAGTGAAAGGAGATGGATGAAAGAGCTCAATCAAGATTATTGGGATCAAAGAGACAGTTACTCGTAAGAATTGGAGTAAGGCAATCTCGTGCTAGCGGTACTATCTTATTGGAGTAGCACGAGAGAAGTGAAACAGTAGGAGTAGAGGCTTGTAGCATACAACATCAGATCAAGTGAAGTTGATGAGATTATCGATAGATGGATTACAAGTTTATCACATTTGTTGAAGGAATAATAAGAAAAAAGTAGTCAATATTGTGTGTGGTCAAGGAATCAATAAGTTTTCTTATGAAGAATTAAGGAGTATTGATTAACCAAGTCAAGATAAGATATCGTAATTATGTTTTGTGTAACTTAGTGCAAGGGAGGGAATTCGTGATTTCTGGGAGGAAAGTGACCAACAGATGTAGAGCGGTATATCAGATGAATTAAGTGGACCAAGTTTAAATGTTAATCCAGTATTGGAATGAGGATATGGTTAAGACCATGAAGTATTGAGAGTTCACACAAGGAAGAAGTTTGCCAAGGAAAATAGGTTGGAAGAATGAATATGTCGGAGGTTTGAAATCTGTAGATGTTTGATTGGCTGCATTTTATGGTAAAACACTAAATGGACTATAATGTCTTGACTGATGTCATGACATGTTTTGGAGCTGTTTGATTGGCTGCATTTTGTGTTAGAACACCTAACTGTACTCTGATGTCTTGACTGGTGTCATGACATACTTGAGTAGTATGCTGCAAGTTTAGCTAATACATGATTTACTGAATGTCAAACTAAATGTTGTGACATTCATCCCTGTCAGCAGATACTGAGGTATAGAATAATTGGTTGTCTATTATAACTCAGTATTTAATTCAGTCTGTTTATCAAGGGAATAACAGACCTGACATAAGGCCTACTGTCTGAATGTCAAACTGGATGTTATGACATTCATCAGTGACATCATATACTGAATAATAGGCAGGTTGGTTTTTCTGCTTCAGTTAAGTATTTATTTCAGTCTGTTCTTCAGGAGGATAACAGACCTGGCATAAGGCTCATTGTCAAAATGTCAAACTGGATGTTTTGATATTTATTACTGTAAGCTGATACTGAAGTATAGTCTGGTTGGTCTTTTACAGTACAGCATTTAGCACAGTCTGTTTTCAGGAAAATAACAGACTTAGCATATGGTATATGTTCTGGACGTCAAACTGAATGTTGTGACATTCATTCCTGACAGCATATGCTAAAGTGTAGGATGGTTAGTTTTTCTGTTTCAGTATTTTTCTCAGGCTATTTTTCAGGAATCCAACAGCTGAGCTAAAATCCAGGAAACTAACAACTGAGCTACAATTAATGAACCTAACAAATAACCTATTTGTTAGCATCCTAATATGTGGAAATTAGGTTAACTTGCTTAACCTTAATTTTAGAAAATACAAGTACAAGGCCCAAGTGCTGCAATATAAAAGGATGGCAATCCTTCTTTCAGAACTGGTGGGTTTTAGGCGTGAAGATTGTATTGTTCCATTGTTCTTCACTGCTGTATTTTATGTGTGTCTTGTATTAGGTGTATCTTGTGAGCCAAGCAATTATCACGTAAATGATTGCATTGGACTAGGGTGTTCATTGAGTTGTAAGTGCTGTGTCACTCTAAGCTTTTAAGCGTTAGTGCTGTGTATCTTGATTAAAGCTGTTAAGCACAATCAAGAGTTGTTTGAAGTATAACTTCACCATTAACTTTAATCTAATTAAAGGTTGTAATCACTGCGGTGATTGAGGGGGAGTGAGTAGGAACTCTGGTCTTAGTTTAAGATTGAAATTGCATTGGGTAGGTATTAAGTGATAGGATTAAACAGTTGGTTTAAGGTCTGAATTAATACTACTAATAGTGGATTTCCTCCCTGGCTTGGTAGCCCCCAGACGTAGGTGTGTGTGACACCGAACTGGGTAAACAATTACTTGTGTTATTTACTGCACTTTACTTTTAAGTTCTTTATAATTCTTGTCTACGCAGAATTGGATGTCATAACATCCCGTGTGACATCGATAGTCTGTTAACTAGAATTTCAATTGGCATAAGAGCAGGCACCCTGCCTGTTAATTTCTGGGAGAGATCTAGGGACGTTACTTTCTAGTACCATGGACAAGGATGTAGGATACTCAAATAGACCACCCATGCTGGATGGCTCTAACTATGATGACTGGAAACCTCGTATGATAGCCTTCTTGAGGTCTCTAGATAGCAAGGTCTGGAGAGCTGTCAATAAAGGATGGGAACATCCAACAAAGACAGGTAAAGATGGAATCATTATGCAAATTCCAGAAGAAGAGCGGGACAAGGAGCAAGACACATTAGCCCTTGGAAACTCTAAGGCCTTGAATGCACTGTTCAATGGAATAAATAAGAACATTTTCAGACTGGTGCATCACTGTGAACTGGCTAAAGAAGTTTGGGATACTCTCAAAACAACTCATGAAGGTACCTCCAAAGTGAGGATGTCTAAACTTCAGATGCTGACCACCAAGTTTGAAAACATGAGGATGAAAGAGGATGAGACTATTCATGACTTCCACATGAATGTTCTTGAAATTGCCAACACTTCTGGTGGCTTAGGAGAGAAGATGGCTGAAGAGAAACTTGTAAGAAAGATTCTCAGATTATTGCCAAAGAGATTTTCCATGAAGGTCACTGCCATAGGAGAGGCTCAAGATATCTGCAATATGAAGGTTGATGAGCTTATTGATTTTCTCCAAACTTTTGAAATGGGCTTGTGTGAGAATGTTGAAAAGAAGAACAAAAGCATAGCTTTTGTATTAAATACTGAAGAGGATTCAGAAGAAGGAAGTACTGGAGGTGATGAAAGCATATCAGAAGCCATATCCATGCTTGGGAGACAGTTCAACAAGTTCATAAAGAAGATTGATAAAAAAGGTAGACCTAATGTCAAGAACATTTCGTCTGACATCAGGAAAAGATCAACCTCTGAAGAAAAGTTCAACCAAGGCAAGGGAATCCAGTGTCATGGATGTGAGGGTTTTGGACACGTTAGAGCTGAATGTCCTACTTACCTCAAGATGCAAAAGAAGGGGCTATCTGTCACCTGGTCTGAAGGAGATTCTGAGAGTGAATATGAAGGAGAATCTGCTAAGCATGTCACTGCACTAACCAGTGTCTGTGCCTCTGATGATGACTCAAGTGGAGATGAACTGACTTTTGATGAACTTGCTGCTTCATATAAAGAGCTATGCGTCAAAAGTGCAGAAGTGTGTGTACAAGGAGAAAAGCAGAAGAAACTCATCAAGGAGCTAGAGGATGAGAAAAAGAAGCATCTGACAGTCATAAATGGTCTAAATAGTGAGATAACCTTGCTGACCTCCAAGCTAGATCAAATGACAAAATCCATCAGAATGCTAAATAAAGGAACTGACACGTTGGAAGAGATCCTAAAGGTGGGACAGAAGTCAGGAACCATGTCTGGTCTAGGCTTTGTGAAGAAATCCTCTGCTGAACTCAAACGCTCAAAGGCTGAAGTTCAGAAATTCAAGCAGAAGTCACAGCCAATGTCTCAACATCAGGGAACCAGGATGAGTAACCATCAGAAGAAGAAATTTCAGAGATGGAGATGTCACTACTGTGGTAGATTTGGTCATATAAAAGCCTTCTGCTACAGGTTGCATGGTTATCCTAACCAAACCCCTCATGTCAGACCTAAGCATAAGGCATATAAGCATAATGCCCCCATCAAGAAACGACAATGGGTTGCTAGGTTAGCTCATACATCTCTAAGGGCATCTACCAGAGAAGACTGATACTTTGACAGTGGCTGCTCAAGACATATGACTGGTATGGAGAATTTATTGGTGGATATACAACCTCACACTACCAGTTATGTGACCTTTGGTGATGGTGCTAAAGGAAGAATCAAAGGTGTGGGTAAGCTGGACAGCTTTGGAGTTCCAGAACTGAATAATGTACTGTTAGTAAAAGGACTAACTGCTAATCTCATCAGCATAAGCCAACTGTGTGATCAAGGGTTCTATGTTCAGTTCACTAAGGAGCTATGTGTTGTGATGAATGGAGTTAATCAGGAAGTTATGAGAGGAGCCAGATCCAAAGATAACTGCTATCTCTGGGAACCTAAAGTCTCAAACTACTCCACAATTTGCTCCTCAGCCAAGGAAGAACAGGAGGTGAAGCTGTGGCATAAACGTCTTGGTCATCTTCATTTAAGGGGTATGAAAAAGATCATATCCAAGGAAGCCGTTAGAGGAATCCCAAAGCTTCTTATTGATGAAGGAAGAGTTTGTGGAGAATGCCAGGTTGGCAAGCAAACCAAGATGTCACATCCTAAGCTGGGACATCCTACAACATCCAAAACTCTGGAACTTTTGCACATGGACTTAATGGGGCCTACGCAGGTTGAAAGTCTGGGTGGAAAGAGATATGCCTATGTAGTTGTTGATGACTGAAATTCTGGTATCAGATATAAGATGTCGAAGATAATGTTACGACACTGATATCTGGTTATAAACAATGGATAAACAGAATTGTAAAGCAAATAACACGACCAATTGTTAACCTAGTTCGGTGCAACTCACCTACGTCTGGGGGCTACCAAGCCAGGAAGGAAATCCACTATAATAGAATTAGTTTAAAGACTATCCGTACACTTCAACAAGTTACAGTCTTTCTCACCTAATCTCTACCCGTGCAATTTCTACCTAAGCACTCTTAGATATGAGAACCCACTCACTTCCCTTACAATCACACACCCGTGATTATAAATAACAATCCCTTGTGAAAAGAAAATACTTTTCAATTACAATATTCTTGATTTTACTTCACAATTTCAATCAAGAAGACACACTCTTGATCTTGCTTCAAAGCTTTGATCAAGAAGACAAATCAATCCAATTCAATCATCTATGGATGACTTGAATGACCTACAGACACAAACCCTAGTTCTCTCTCTAAATTTCGCTCAGTCTTGGTTGTGTGTTCAATCAGGTTTTCTGAGTCCCTTTTTATAGAAACATTGGACAGCTTGAAAACCCTAAATATATTTTCCACATAAATCTTTTCATATCAGCTGTAAAGATCTCCTTGGAAAATAAACAAATCTGGTTGATATCCCTGATAGATTGCGCCAGCTAGCCATATCTTTAATCAACCAATGATTGCCACCAATTATGCAATCACAAAACACCAGACATTCATACTGAATGTTCTGTGTACAAGATGTCATGACATCGGGTCTGACATCTGGAAAAATCCTGCATAATCCAGTTTCCTTTTATAGCAGGTACAACCATATCAGTTACCATGACAATGAGTATGTCAACTGAAACAATCCTACAGCATATGTCTTCCATATAAGCTCCAGCAGGTACACCCAATATCAGAAGCCTTAGCATTGTAAGTGGCATTCTGAAACAATCCTGCTTGCATATCTTCTTTAACTCCAGCAGGTACATAGGATATCTCATGTTAAGACATCACACATAACATCTTGTGAACACTCTTTGTTTTACCAAAATTGCTGCCAACACTTAGAATCAACAAACTCCCCCTTTGGCAAATTTTGGCTAAAACATATATTTGTCCTTTTTGTTCACAAGGCAAACTATCAGTAGTTAAACCACTAAACAGTAGTTTAATCAGCAGCAGAAGCAAAACAATTACTAACTATGGCTACTAGTAATACACACATGCACAAGGGTACTTCTCCTCCCCCTAAATCTGTGCAACAATCAACAAAATTACTAGTTATGGATGCAACTAGTAAGACACACAAATGCACAATACACCAGGGTACTTCTTCTCCCCCTAAATCTGTGCATTCACCAAAAATCTGTGCATTCACCAAAAACAGCTACTGTAACTCCAGCACCTGTACCAGCCAGAATGTCATACTGACATCTGCTTTAACAACAGCACTTGTGCACCTCTTCATCAGCACCTGTGCACCTCTTCCAGTAATAGCTGTACTTCTGTTCAGCCACAACCAACTTCCACATCAAGCACTTCTCCCCCTTTTTAGTCAAAATTGACCAAAGGTGACCAATCAGACAAAATAAATGTCTATTAGTCTAGCAGAGAAAGTTAAAACAGATGTTATAACATTAAGCATGTTAGAACAACATATTCAGGAAGTACACACCAACATTATACACAACAGACAACTGAGATAATGCACAAATCCAAGGAACTCTTTAAGAGCCCTAAATATTACAAAACAGGCATCAATAGGACTGCCACAAAATACAAAAACAGAAAGAACATCAGCTTTCCAAACAGCAACAATTTCCACCATCCCTTCCAGCTCCCCCCAGGTCTTCAATACAAGCAGGAACCATTAATCAGAAGAAGAAGTATCTTCTTCACCTTCATCTTCATCTTCAAAATCTTCTGAGCTTTCAGAACAGGATTGGGACCTTGTAATTGATTCCTTTCCAATCTTTTCTCTTTCTTCCCTTTCCAGGCTACAGATGAGAACTTCTAAAGCCTCTTTTCTAGATTTTGCCACATTTATTCCATTGTCCAATTCCTTGCAGGTCTCTTTCAGTTGGTCAATCAGGCTTCCTTTGGGTGCAGACTCCCTTCTAGCAGATGTCATGACATCATTGACATGACTTCCCTTAAACAGCTTGTAGTGAATTGATAGAGGGGTCTTTCTCCTGCTTGGAATATCACTTGTACTCAGGATTCCTGGTTGTTGACTCAGGATGATCCCACAGATGATAGATGGGAATGCAATGGGCAACTTAACAGCATTGGTGGAAGCATGTCTAATGGTTTGTTCAAATATGAACTTGCCAAAATCATAGTTAACCCTTGTTCCAATATCATGAATGATCCTCCCAAGAGCAATGGAGATGGTAGATATGTGATTAGTAGGAACCCAATTTGCAGAACCAATCTTATGCAAGATGGCATACTTGGCAGTTAGTTTACTAGCTGCAAGGTGTTTCCTATTGGGCCATTCATTAACTTGGCCAGCTGTAATCATCCTACAGATCTCATTATCTGTGGCCTCTAGATCTACCCCTTCATCAGTTCCTCTCCCCAGGAACTTGTTGATGATAGTAGGTGATAGTTTCACACACTTACCCCTTACAAAAACTTTGCAGCCCTTCCTGCTGTTTCTTTCATATATCTCCTCAGGGATGTTCACAATGAATTCTTTGACTAACCCCTCATAGCACTGAGGCAGAGTAGTCACAGTTTTCATAAGACCAACTGTCTTAATTAACTCCATGACTTCCTTTACTTCACTTGCCTCTTTTCCCAATTCTCTTTCAACTGCTACCCATCTTTGAGTCACAAACTTCCATTTGGCAGCACCACCTTCCACGTGAAACGAGATATTGTCAAGGTGAACAGCAGCCACTTTGTTTGGAGACTTCTTTATAGGCTTCCTTTTAACAGGGGAAGTGTCTGAGACATCATATTCGACATCCTCATCAGATTCAGAACTCTCACTCTCCTTCATCTTTCTGACCTCTACTTTACTCCAAGTCTTGGAGGGACCCATACCAGCACCCCTTTTCTTTTTCCTACCTATCCTTATCTCAACCATACTCTTCCTCTTCCTCAGTCTATTAGCTACACTTGTTTTCACAAGACTGACCAACGTGCCATCTTCTTCCTCAGACCCTTCTTCCTCAATGTTCTGAGCAGTATCAGGGGACATACTAGGTAAGTTTTTTCCAAGAGAACACAAACCCTCAGCAGCTACTTCCTTTTCTGTTTTAGATGAGTTATCATCTTTCTCAGCTTGGCTTTCTACCTCAGGTGAGGGTTCCCTTCTGGACAGAGGGGTAAAAGTGTCCTTAACTCCATGCTCTTTGTTCAGTATGCTAGTAATTAGGTTTCTTATGATGCGATCAGTAGAGTGCATGTCCTCAGGTGATTTTTCAGGAATGTTACCTTGCTTAGCTTTAGCCATGGAAGGTGCGTTTGGAACATTACCTGGTATCATACACAGAGGAGTTACTTCCATCAAATCTTCATCTAAAAATTCCATGGAGGAAGTTCTAGTATGAAAGGATTTTGAGCTAGATGTTGACGGATGTTGAGACATGTTGTTGAACTTTTGAGAAAACGTTGTTTGCCCTAGCAGAGGTTCTTTGAGGAGTTTGATTGTGTTCAGGCAGAGTGTGCTATTTCCAATACTAAGAGATGGTTCATTAGTAATGTGGCTTTTTCTTTTTATTGGGCAGCCAATATTCTTGTTGCCTTTTCCACTCCTTATTAATTGCCATGTTTTCTCAAGAAACCAAGCCCCTAATTTTCCCTTTTCATTATACAAATCCTTTGCAGTCAGGTTTTCATAATACAATGTCATAGCATCGAATGTGACATTGTAGATAATGCTCAGTAGTTTCATCCACCCAGGTTGAGCATTGTTGTTTTCAACTGACATAGTTCCTTGTGTCTCAGTTTTAGCAAGGCTCTCACTACCTTCAGACTTCATACCACCAGTCATATGTTCAGGTGTTTGGGCCATCATGACCTTTTCTTCCTTGAGGTTAGGTATCCTTATCTGACACTTTTCCTTTCCCTTGAAGATTCTTCTTGCAGCTGTGCTTATCTTAGAGGGATTATCCATTTGAGAGCTCCATATGTAGCAGTTGTTGTTGGTCCTGATTCCTTTCATAATTACTTCACTGTCTTTGTTCACAATCAGACATTCAGTTTTAGTGAAGATGATACTCAGACCTTGATCCCCTAGCTGACCGATGCTTATTAAATTTGAAGTCAGGCCCTTGACCAGAAGAATATTGTCAAGTTTAGGAGCTCCAGGGCACTCAAGCTTGCCTATCCCCTTTATTTCACCTTTAGATCTATCACCAAAGGTTACATAGCTTAAGTCATGAGGGTAAAGATCAGTTATCAGGTCTGAGTTCCCAGTCATGTGTCTAGAGCATCCACTATCAAAATACCACTCTTCTTTGTGAGCTATTAGACTTAGACCATTATTCTTAGGCACCCATTGCTTCTTGTTGATAGGCCTGTGATATTTGGGTCTGGGTTGATAGTGGATCTGTTGATGACCATGGCTAGGATAACCATACAGCTTATAACATGAAGACTTAGAGTGTCCAGCTTTCCCACAGTAATGACATCTCCATCTTTGGTGCTTGCCATACTACTGTTTTCTCTTCTGCTGTTGCTGATGAAGGTGGGTAGGGTAACCATACAGCTTATAGCAGAAGGCCCTTGAGTGTCCAAATTTCCCACAGTAATGACATCTCCATCTTAGGTGTTTGTATTTTTGCTGTTCTTTCTTCTGATGGTGTGACATATGATGTGACATCTTGGAACTGCTCTTACTATTGCTGCATTTAGGTTTGGCTTGAGGTTTGCAGCCAGTGTAGCTACTTTCAACTTTGGTTTTATGGAACCCTAATCCAGATTTTACTCCTGTACTTTGTCCAGTTTGAAGAATTGTCTAAGGAGTCAGATCCATTGTTCAACATCCTTACATACTTGGTTGTCTCTTCTAGTTTTGAGTTTAAGAGCACAACTTCAGTCTTTAGCTTGAGGATAGTTTCCACATGTTCTGCTTTTTCTTTTTCCAGTTGGACTATCTTCTGGCTCTCAACTTGTTGATCTTCATCTAGCTTGACCTTTAGAGCCACAACTTCTGTTTTCAATTTGGAGATGGTTTCCAAGAATTCTACCTTTTCATTCTCAAGTTGAGTTATGTCTTTTTCTTGATTTAAAGGCTGCTTGTTCAGTTCAACACTTTTCTGACGCAACTCTCTGTAGGTAGAGGCCAATTCCTCAAAGGTTACTTCACCATCACTTGAATCTTCATCAAATTCCCATCTTCCTGTCAAAGCAGTCACAAGATTTGCAGCCTCTTCAGTGTCACTCTCATCAGACCATGTGGCAGCAAGGCTCATCTTCTGTTTCTTAAGGTAGGTCCCACATTCAGACCTGATGTGTCCATAACCATCACATTCATAGCACTGAACCTCTTTTCCTTCTTTGGGCTTCTCATCTGCTCTTGCTTTTCTTCCAGCGTTGTTGGATTTACTGATGTCAGACGAGATTGTCATACGGTGAACTGGACTTTTTGTGTTTTTTATCGCAATGTCGCGGTTAGCAAGAGTCGCCACCGACTTTTCTTTTATCCAATAAGGAAAGGTGGAAAAGAACAGGAAAGACCTTAATTTAGATTTTGGGTTCGGGAGGTACATTATACAAAGGGAAGGTGTTAGCACCCTTTGTATCCATGGTTATCCATGGGCTCTTAATTGCTCGATCACTTATATTATTTTTGTCTGAAAAAAAAGTGTTTGTGAATTGTTTGGAAAATTGTTTTTGGAAAGAGAATTTAACTTTGTAATGATTCTTGTATGAATATATACAAAGTAGTTATCTCGTTTAGTTTTGGAAATTGTTTAGAAAAATATAACTCGGTAATGATTCTAGTATGAATATATACCAAGTGGTGATTTTCTAAAGATATTTTGAAAGGTGTGAGGTGTGAAAATTGTTTTTAGATTGTGAGCCAACAATTAAGAGTTATACCGACCCAAGGTCTTTATGAGCATTTCCTATCCTTATGAGGGTAAAACTGTCCTTATTATTGAGAAATAAGTAGTTTTATCCTTTGGATGTTTAAGGGTCATCGTAGGGTCATCGATAGGTCATTGAAGGCAACAGTTACGAGGATATCTTAGCATTCGAAGGGACTATCATCTTTTAACCGTAGGCAACATCGGAGGGTCATCGAGGGACAAAGTTGTATATTCGAAGGCAACATCCGAGGGACTATAATTTATTTTATGATGATTTAACCGAAGGGTCTTTGCTAAGGGTATCCCCACGTTCGCGGGACATGACCGTAATATCGTAATCGTAAGGCAACAAAGAGAGGTCCAAGATCACTTATTCAAAGGCAAAGTTTTACAATTAATTATATAATTAGGATGAAACTCCACATTAAAATTATTAAAAATAATATATTAAAAATTAATACATTAGAAATTAATACATTAAAAATTAATTTAGGGTGAAACTCCACAAGGGTATCCCACAAATAAAGTGGAATACCTAGCCAATAACCTTTTCCTGGGATATGTGAACCTTTACGAAACTAAAAAAAAAAAAGAAACATGTCAGAACACCAAATCAGGGTGCAATCGAAGATTACACCGGAGAAATATCACAACAATAAATAGGATAGGATGAATAATGCATGGCTATGATAAAACATAAAAAAAAAAGAATAGAAAAGTCAGCTACTGTCTCGTTCGCCTCTGCCTCGCCTAGCGAAGGCCAGGCGAATACTCGCCCCAGGCTCGCCTAGCGAGGTGCTAGCGAGCGGCCACGAATTTTGAATTTGAAAACAGCCCCATGTTAGGAACTTTGAATTTTATGGCATTTTATCACAGGAATAACATGGTCAAACATTCAGGGTATTCAGGCATATTTAAATTCCCATACGAAAACAAATTATATATCAACATTTAATCATGATGCATTATATATGTAGATATGGCCAATTGAAAGTATAAACAATAGAGATACGCAAACCTGTTTGCCAATTCAAGGTTGAAGGGATTGACCACTTGTAGTATCGGAATAAGTTAGGCAGCGGGAATTGGACGGCGATGGCTTCGGTGCAGATGGGCTGCCTTCAGGGTTTCTTTACTCTGAATTCTCCGGGTAGGCAGGGTTCCTATGCCAAAACTTCTATTCGTTCTTCTCTGTTCTCCTCCTCCTTTTTTTTTCAGTGAATCTCCCAGTGTAACTCCAAGTGTAACTCCCCTACTGAAACTTCAGTATTTATAGACTAATTTCGTGGGTAATGGGCTTGGAATGAGGGAGACCCAAGTCCAAAATAAATTGTTATATTTTATTTATTTATTTATTTTAATTATTTAATTAATTAATTAATTAATTAATTAATTAATTAATTAAAAAAAATTTTCTCTTTTTTTTTTTTTTTCGTTTCTTCGTTTTTTTTTTTTTTTTTTTTTTTTTTTTTTTTTTTTTGGGCTCAGAATGAAGCCCGAAATTTTTGTTGTCTGTCAGCTTCGCTAGGCGAACGCGTAGCGAACAGGCCAGTTTGGGCCATTTTCTGGATTGGGCCATCCGTGAGCTGGGCCTTTGTTTCTTCAAGATCAGTGTTATATATGAGTCGGAATGCCTTGCAAAATGTCTTGAAATATTAATGGGCAAATTTTGGGGTATGACAACTGCCCCTGTTCGATATTCTTGGACCGAGAGAGTTAGAATGGTGTATACGCCATTCGTGGTCTGGAGGTGGAAGATTATTGAACACTAGAATGCCCCAAAAATTTGCACTTGAGAATCGACAGTTGGTCTTGATGGAGATGGGCTTAAAGATGTCATCCGGGAGGTTTGATGACGAAAGCTTCAGATCGCGCCGTATATTAGGCCAATTTGAAGACATGGGTGCCACACTGGGTCGTACGTTAGACCGTATAATGAGTCATCCATTAGGCTGCCGACTTCGCTGGGGAGTCGGAGTGTGTCATATGCTGTTGGGGATAAAGGATCAGAATGGACCATACGCTAGATCGTATCTGAATTGCAGAATGAGCCGTACGTTAGGCTGAATCTGATGACGAAAGGGGTAGTCGTACGTTAGACTACACTTCAGAAATGTACCGTATGTTAGGTAGGATCTGATGATGAAAGGGGTAGTCGTACGTTAGACTACACTTCAGAAATGTACCGTATGTTAGGTAGCATCTGAGGGGATGGACATCCGAACGGGTCGTACGTTAGACCGTCGTAGAATGAGTCGTCTGTTAGGCCGCATCTGATGATGAAAGCGGTAGTCGTACGCCAGACTACACTTCAGAAATGTACCGTACGTTAGGTAGCATCTGAGGGTTGTAAGGTCCAAACGGGTCGTACGTTAGACCGCGTTGGGGTTGTTGAAGTTCAGAATGGATCGTACGTTAGATCGTATCCGAGTTGTAGAATGAGCCGTCCGTTAGGCTGCATCTGAAAAAGAAAGTAGTCGTACGCTAGACTACACCCCTGAATGTACCATACGCTAGGCAGCATCTGAGGATTTGAAGGTCCAAATGGGTCGTACGTTAGACCGCATTGGAGTTGCTGAAGAAGTCATATGTTGGGCTGAATCAGAATGAACCGTACGTTAGGCTGTATCTGATAACCTGTATATGTTGTACTTGCAATAAATGTCTGGGATGGGCTTAGAGATGCCATCGTTAGGAGGATATCGAAGTGTTGTCAGAATGAATGTTCCCATGAACTGTATTTGAAATATGTATCTGAATCTTGAATGTGATTGATAAAGGTGTCTGTCTGAATGAACCTTCTACTTTGACTATATCAGGAGGATAATTAACCTGCAAAGAAAAAGTTACATGATGCATGAGATGTTTCGTGTTATGCTAAAATAAATGTGAATGTTGTATGCATGCGTATGCTGTGAAAGGATGTAATGAATGAGTTATGCGTATGAGAAGTTCTGCTTGGGGACTCTACTGGGGAAAATAAATCCCCATCTACTGATTTGAGACACTTGTGTCGATGACCCTTTCTCGGCTGGGGATGCTTGATTTCTGTCTGATGGTGGAAATATTCAACAGAGCCTGGCTGGGGATGGATGAGATGATCAATCTGTCTGGTGACGCCGACCTCTGTTGGGGAGTAACTGGCTGTGCCTGGGGATACTGCCCTTTTCTGAGGAAAAAAAAATAGGCTTGCTGGGGAAGAGAATTGGTAGCGGATTCATTGGAAGCATGGTTAGACCTTATCCTCGATCCTGAAGTCTTGTAGTAATTGCTATTGCTATTCTATGCATGTATTTTGGTAAACATTGGTCATATTCAAATGCATATATTAATTCAAATTAAATCAATGGACGTTTACGCAAACAAAACAGAAAAAGAAAAAACAAAAGCATCTTTTGAAAGAAGGTTGTATTGATTTTGAAAGAAGGCCTATAAACAGGCAATTTGTGTACAAGGAGACAGAAATCCTAGTAAGAGGAAATTGTCGAAAACAAAGAGAAAGCTATGTGGAAGAAGTCCTATTGATTTTAAGCCTACTACTGTCATTATGTCTTCGAGCATCTCATCCCTTGCTGTCGGATAGAAGTGATTGGCTTGGTCAGTCCCTCGAACTTGGATGAAAGTTGACTGAGAACGGGACATAGTCATACGCTTTAATCCCTAATTTTTGCCTGGACCGCCTTTTCAGGTTTTCAGTCCACCAGGATACCCTTTTTTGCCCAAGCCGCCTTTTCAGGTTTTCGACTTGCCGGGTGTACATTTTTTTTTATATCCCTAATTTTTGCCCGAACCCTTTTGGTTCGCCGGGATGCCCTTACTTTTGCCTAGATACGTCGATCTAGCGGGTCTCTTTTATGCGTAGTATTTTTTAACTATGTCCGCGTTCACGGGATGTGGGAAGTCTTCACCATCCATTGTAGCGAGTATCATGGCTCCACCTGAGAATACCTTCTTAACTACAAATGGCCCTTCGTATGTGGGAGTCCATTTGCCTCTGGGGTCAGTTTGTGGTAGGATGATGCGTTTGATTACCAAGTCGCCAATTTGATACACTTGTCTCTTGACCTTTTTGTTGAATGCCCTGGTCATGCGCTTCTGATATATCTGCCCGTGACATACAGCCGCAAGTCTCTTCTCATCCATCAAATTTATCTGATCGAGTCGAGTCTGAATCCATTCGTCCTCGTCTAAGCCCGCCTCTTTCATGATCCTTAGAGAGGGAATCTGAACTTCCACTGGTAAAACGGCTTCCATTCCGTAGACTAAAGAGAAAGGAGTTGCCCCTGTCGAAGTTCGCACGGAAGTACGATAACCATGAAGAGCAAATGGTAACATCTCATGCCAGTCTTTGTATGTTACCGTCATCTTTTGTATAATCTTCTTAATATTCTTATTAGCCGCTTCTACAGCGCCGTTCATCTTTGGCCGGTACGGAGAAGAGTTATGGTGTTTTATTTTGAACTGCGTGCAGAGTTCAGTAATCATCTTGTTGTTCAAATTGGTGCCATTGTCAGTGATAATTCTCTCAGGGACGCCGTATCGGCAGATGAGGTTGTTCTTGATGAATCGTGCCACCACATTCTTAGTAACAGAAGCAAATGAGGCTGCCTCCACCCACTTTGTGAAGTAATCAATAGCAACAAGGATGAAACGATGTCCATTAGAGGCGGTAGGTTTAATTTCGCCAATCACATCAATGCCCCACATTGCAAAGGGCCAAGGCGCGGTCAACACGTTTAATGGAGCAGGAGGCACATGTACTTTATCCGCATAGATCTGGCACTTATGACAAGTTCTGGAGTGATGGTGGCAATCAGTTTCCATGGTAGACCAATAATACCCTGACCTCAGAATCTTCTTGGCCATTGTATGTCCACTAGAATGAGTCCCAAAGATACCGTCGTGCATGTCTTCCATAATCTTCTCTGATTCCTTTCTATCCACACAGCGAAGCAAAGTCGAATCGTGGTTACGTTTGTACAATATTCCATTACTCAAAAAGAATTTAGCGGAGAACTTCCTCAGAAATTTCCTGTCATTGATGGATGTCCCTTCAGGGTATTCTTGAGCTTCTAAATATCTTTTTATCTCGTGGTACCAAGGCTTCTCTTCTACTTCATCAGCGTTAAGTTCATAACAATATGCTGGTTCGTCTAGTCGTTCAATGGTAATCCGGGGAGCTTCATTGTCCCATCTGACTCTGAACATAGATGACATGGTAGCTAATGCGTCTGCCAACTGGTTCTCCTCTCGTGGAATATGTTCGAATGTGATCTCTTCAAAGTATGGGATTAATGTCAACACCCGTTCTCGATAAGGGATGAGATTCGGATGTTTAGTGTCCCATTCTCCTTTGACCTGACTGATTACCAAGGCTGAGTCTCCATACACCCTCAAAAACTTGATTCTCAGGTCTATAGCAGCTCTGAGTCCCAAAATACATGCTTCATACTCAGCCATATTGTTGGTACACTCAAAACATAGTCTAGCGGTGAAAGGCGTATGGCCACCCTTGGGGGAAATGATCACGACGCCAATACCGTTGCCCAATGCGTTAGACGATCCATCAAAAACCATAGTCCATCGGGATCCCACTTCGGGTCCTTCATTCGGTCCAGGTTCTTCATAATCAGTAACAAGCATGACATCCTCATCTGGGAACTCAAAATTCATAGACTGATAATCATTCACGGCCTGATGAGCCAAATGATCAGCTAGCACGCTTCCTTTGATTGCTTTTTGGGTGGTATACTGGATATCATACTCTGTTAAAATCATCTGCCATCTTGCTATTCTTCCGGAGAGGGCGGGTTTCTCAAATATGTATTTGATAGGATCCATCTTAGAAATCAACAAAGTGGTGTGATTCAACATATACTGTCTTAGTCGGCGAGCAGCCCAGGCCAAAGCACAGCAAGTTTTCTCGAGCAGTGAGTATCTTGTTTCACAGTCGGTAAACTTTTTGCTAAGGTAGTATATGGCATACTCTTTTCGACCGGACTCGTCATGTTGTCCCAACACGCACCCCATTGAGTTTTCTAAAACGGTTAAATACATGATTAAAGGTCTTCCCTCAACTGGTGGCACCAGAATTGGAGGTTCTTGGAGGTACTTCTTGATTTTGTCGAAAGCTTCTTGACATTCATCATTCCATATCATCTCTTGATTTTTCTCAGTAACTTGAAGATGGGTTTGCAAGTAGCGGTCAAATGGGAAATAAATCGGGCAATGTAATTCAAATGTCCCAAGAAACCTCTGACTTCTTTATCCGTACGGGGAACTGGCATCTCTTGAATAGCTCTCACCTTGGCTGGGTCGACCTCAATACCTTTACCACTGACAATAAAGCCCAAGAGTTTACCAGATCTTACTCCAAAGGTGCATTTGTTCGGGTTCAATCTCAACTTGTATTTCTTCAGCCTCTCAAACAGTTTGTATAAATGATCGAGATGTTCTTCTTCAGTATGAGACCTGGCTATCATATCGTCCACATATACTTCTATTTCATGATGGATCATGTCATGGAACAAAACCACCATAGCACGCTGGTACGTTGCTCCTGCGTTCTTTAAACCAAACGGCATTACTTTATAACAGAAGGTGCCCCATTGCGTCACAAACGTAGTCTTCTCCATGTCCTCAGGTGCCATTTTGATCTGGTTATAACCCGAGAATCCATCCATGAAGGAGAATACCTTGTGTTGAGCGGTGTTGTCTACCAGAACATCAATGTGTGGCAGTGGGAAATCATCCTTGGGACTCGCTCTATTCAAATCTCTGTAATCCACACACATTCGCACCTTACCATCCTTCTTTGGCACTGGTACCACATTAGCAACCCATTGAGGATAAGAAGTAACCGCCAGAAAACCAGCATCGAATTGTTTCATGACTTCGGCCTTGATTTTCTCGGACATTTCAGGACGCATGCGACGAACCTTTTGCTTAACAGGACGACAATCTTCCTTCGTCGGCAAACGATGCACTACTATATCGGTATCCAGCCCTGGCATGTCTTCGTAAGACCAAGCAAAAATCTCCACATAGTCATGTAGCATTTGAATCAATCTTCTTTTGACACTGATTTCCAAGCCTGCTCCTATTTTGACTTCTCTCTTGTCCACCTCGGTACCCAGATTTACAGTCTCAACTGACTCCTCATGCGGCTGTATAGTCCTTTCTTCTTGTAGTAACATTCTGGCAAGTTCTTCAGGTACTTCACAATCTTCCTCACTTCCATCTTCGGCTCGGTAGATCGGATTTTCAAAGTCATAATGAACAGTAGTAGAACTATTATCATCAGGATCCAGAGTGGATAGGGATCTGTAATTCGTTACGTGCGTGTGTGTAAGAAAACATAGCTCGTTTGAAAGATAATAGGAAAGACAAAGAGCGCAATATTTGAATGCAAAACGTCCATTGATTTATTGAATATAAATATGCTTATGAAAATGACAAAACCCTTAACAAATTAGCTATTGTGCCTCGGGCATAGACACAATGCTTTAAGAAGTTTGATTGTAAAAGAAAATTAAAATTTGCAATTCTAGAATAAACAATAACAATTACTCCTGACTAAAGGACATCGGGATAATGTCTTCAGTCTTCCAATTGTTGAGTCCGTCACCAATTGTTGGGAAAATCCAGCTATCCAAGTCGCAATCACTATCAGCATCTTCCATAGCATTAATCTGATTTTTGACTATCTTTCCAGAGTTAAACCCCAGGCCAGCTTTATCAGACTTGTACGGTACATTGATCAGTTGACCCCAACCAGCACGATCACCATTTTCAATCGCGGCTTGAGCATCTTTCAGAGAGATCATGACAGGGGGAGCACGAACAACCTTGGGCACAAGGGGAGTTGGCTTAAGGACAGGACTGGGTGGAGGAACCACTTCAAATGACTGAGAAGGAGTCTCAAAGAATTCACCATCCATCTCGACGTATTTGAAGGCTTGCACACTACTGACAATATACTCTTCTTCTCCACATACAGTGACAACCATGCCTGCTATTGGATACTTCAGCTTTTGATGAAGCGACGAAGCTACCGCACCTGCCCCATGGATCCAAGGGCGCCCCAACAAGCAGGAGTAGGCGGGACGAATGTCCATCACGTGAAAGGTAGTGTTGAAGACTTGAGGTCCTATCTTGATAGGGAGAACCACTTCACCATAGACAACACTCTTCGCACCATCGTAAGCACGCACCACAACATCACTAGGTTTCAGTTCAATGCCTTTGTAGTCAAATTTATCGAGTACAGCTTTCGGGAGCACATTCAAGGAAGAGCCGTTGTCGATCAACACGTGAGCCAGGGTGATCCCCTCACACTCGATGGAGATATGCAGAGCTTTATTGTGATTCTTTCCTGCTGGCGTCAGGTCAGCATCGGAAAAGCCTAGGCCATTGTCAACAGTCAAATTAGCAACATAATGTTCGAATTGATCGACGGATGTTTCTTGAGGCACATGAGCGGTCTTCAAGAATTTCATCAATGCATTGGCATGGGATTCAGAGGATAATAACAAGGACAACATTGAGATTTTAGACGGAGTATGCCCCAATTGTTCCACTACATCAAAATCGCTCTTACGGATGATTTTCAGCATCTCTTCCATTTCCTGTTTGGCAACATCTTCAGAAGTAACTTCGACCGATGTCTCTGACTGAGGAGGATTGACTGGTCTTTTTCCTCGAATTTCGGGAGCGGGAGGTGAGATTTCTGGAGAGAAGATCCTTCCACTTCGAGTAACTTTCCTAGTCCCCACAATATCATTAGGATTAGCAGAACTACCAACTTGCTTTATGCCATGGATGTAAACGTCGCCTCCATAGTTCCACGGAATAGCTTTGCTGGAGGAATATGGCACGGGGCCAGGTGCGGTAATAATCAGGGGAGCCACTTTGGGCTCAGCGGTAATCTTCACAGGCACTCTAGTAGCGGTAATCTTCACTAGAGCTTTGGACCTAGCAATCACAGATACCTCTTCAATAGAGTTGTCCACCTTAGGAACCCTTTCGAATAGAATTGTACGATCATCCATCAGCCGTTGAATGCCGTTCTTCAACTTCAAACAATCATTGGGTCGGAGTACACAGAGATCGCAATCTTCAGCACAACCTGGAAATAAACCAGCTTGCAATAAATTCTTCTTAACGATCAGGAGAGGAGATGCTAAATCAGCAACGTCAGTAACGTGAGAATTGTCGTCCACAACATTAACATTCTGGTCATGATTAGGCATAGGTGCTGTGATGACATTGGGGGTCGCCGGAGGATCAAATTCAATTTCTCCAGCGTCGATCATATCCTGAATCTTGTTCTTCAACAACCAGCAATCATTCGTATCATGCCCGGGGCTATCGGAGTGATAGGCACACCTGGCGTTGGGATTATAACGAGGAGAAGTAGTGTTGGGATTTGCAGGAGGGCCTCTGAGGGTAATCAAATTGGCCTTTAACATACTCTGCAGTGCTTGGGTTAAAGTCATATTGATCTTGGTAAACTGTCTTCTCGACCTGTCTTGTCTGTGTTGGAAGTTCTGAGATGGCGGTGCGGCAATTGTAACTGCCCCAACAGTATGGTCACGATTCTTCTTGTTATGCTTCCTCTCACTGTACACAGCATTTGATTCATTCTTCCCCTGATAGGACTTTTTGGTGCTTGCAGAAGTAGCTGCCTGTATCTTTCCACTTCGAATGCCGCTTTCAACCCGTTCTCCTGTCAAGATAAGTTCAGTGAAACCTGACGAGGAACTTCCCAGTAGATGGCTGTAGAATGGGCCAGTCAGTGTACCCATGAACATGTCCACTAACTCTCGATCAGTCATAGGGGGTTTGACTCTGCCAGCCAAATCTCTCCGCTTTTGAGCATATTCTTTGAAACTTTCTTTAGAGCCCATAGTCATATTTTGTAGCTGTAGCCGAGTAGGCGCTAACTCAGAATTATACTGGTAGTGCTTGTAGAAAGCTGTTGCTAAATCAGTCCATGTGCGGATGTTAGAGCTCTCAAGCTGATAATACCACTCTAACTGTGTGCCAGACAGACTCTCTTGGAAGAAATGGATCCACAGTTTCTTATCAGTAGTGTGCGGCTGAATCTTTCTCACATAAGCCCTTAGATGCATCTGAGGACAAGAGGCACCATCATACTTAGTGAAAATGGGAACCTTGAATTTGCGGGGAATGACCACATCAGAGACCAGACCCAAGTTTTCGAAATCCAGACCGGGCACTTTCTGCCCCTCCATAGCTAGCATACGTTCTTCCAGCAACTTGTACTTATCATCCTTCGGAGAGTACTGTTCATGTTCATAATCTTCATCGTCGTCCTCAGAATTGACGAGATTAGGATTCTCATCTTCCGAATCATTCTCGGTCTCTTCTTCTGAATCCTTCGGAATTCTAATCTTGACTCCTGTAACCTGTCCCTTAAGCCTTCTCCCCGGGTTGATGTAACCCACAGGTTTCTGGTCCTTCTTCTTCTCCATCAAAAGAGCTTTCAGTTCTTCCTGCCCCTTAGATAAGCTCAGCATCATTTCCTGGAATTGAGCATTCTGGGCCTGGAGATCTTTGACAGTTTGTTCGAGAGCCATTGTTCAATCTGTTTGAATCTGCTGGAATCTGTTTGATAGGAAAATCGTGAGAACACTGATCCTTTAGAATACCTGTTATGCGATGCAATGCAATGTATGAAATGTTTTCAAGGACTTTCGGGATTTAACTTTGCATAAACTAACAAAAAGAGCTTTTTTTTTCTTTTCTCTTTTGTTTTTGCTTTTGTTTTTGTTTTTTTCTTTTTTTTTTTTAGCAGAGTTAAATCCCTAAATCCTTGAAATGGTTAGTACAATGCCATGATGTTATGATGTTATGTTGTTATGATGTCATGTTGTTAGATAAATAACAAGCACAAGCAAGTCACACAACAATCATTCCTAGGTTTTAAGGCTTGCGTGAGTTCCATAGGTAAATACCCTCCCCACTGAAGTTTGGTTAGTTCAACCTGTCTTAGAATAGTAACCGGGTTCTAGAAGGATCTCAAATCATTGACCTTTCCTTAAGTCCACTTCAGTGCAACACCAAGTGGTTGACCGAAGCTTCCCTAAAGTCCAATCTCAAAGAGTGTAGTATCGAGTCTCAACCAACTCCAGTCGGAACCGAAGCCAGTTATCTCACTACTTTCTAATGGCCAGGATGAGTCAATTAGGGTTCTAAAGGTCTGGTTAATGCTTTTATGACACCACGCGAATGCCAAATATTTCCTCAACTAACATGAGGAACATCAGGACATCCAAAGTGCCACATTAACCGTAGCCATCATTTTGACCATTCCAGTATACGCCGGACAGTCGCGATGATCTCTTGCTACTTACCTAAGGTACACTAGATCCGGGTGTAGGATCTTTCACTCAAGCATAACATACCCAAGCAATCCCTTAAAAATAAATCAGACAAATTGAATAAGTGATCTTGTTTTTAAGGTAACCTCTCTTTTTAAATATTTAGGGTCCCCAGCAGAGTCGCCAGTTCTGTCATACGGTGAACTGGACTTTTTGGTGTTTTATCGCAATGTCGCGGTTAGCAAGAGTCGCCACCGACTTTTCTTTTATCCAATAAGGAAAGGTGGAAAAGAACAGGAAAGACCTTAATTTAGATTTTGGGTTCGGGAGGTACATTATACAAAGGGAAGGTGTTAGCACCCTTTGTATCCATGGTTATCCATGGGCTCTTAATTGCTCGATCACTTATATTATTTTTGTCTGAAAAAAAAGTGTTTGTGAATTGTTTGGAAATTGTTTTTGAAAGAGAATTTAACTTTGTAATGATTCTTGTATGAATATATACAAAGTAGTTATCTCGTTTAGTTTTGGAAATTGTTTAGAAAAATATAACTCGGTAATGATTCTAGTATGAATATATACCAAGTGGTGATTTTCTAAAGATATTTTGAAAGGTGTGAGGTGTGAAAATTGTTTTAGATTGTGAGCCAACAATTAAGAGTTATACCGACCCAAGGTCTTTATGAGCATTTCCTATCCTTATGAGGGTAAAACTGTCCTTATTATTGAGAAATAAGTAGTTTTATCCTTTGGATGTTTAAGGGTCATCGTAGGGTCATCGATAGGTCATTGAAGGCAACAGTTACGAGGATATCTTAGCATTCGAAGGGACTATCATCTTTTAACCGTAGGCAACATCGGAGGGTCATCGAGGGACAAAGTTGTATATTCGAAGGCAACATCCGAGGGACTATAATTTATTTTATGATGATTTAACCGAAGGGTCTTTGCTAAGGGTATCCCCACGTTCGCGGGACATGACCGTAATATCGTAATCGTAAGGCAACAAAGAGAGGTCCAAGATCACTTATTCAAAGGCAAAGTTTTACAATTAATTATATAATTAGGATGAAACTCCACATTAAAATTATTAAAAATAATATTTAAAAAATTAATACATTAGAAATTAATACATTAAAAATTAATTTAGGGTGAAACTCCACAAGGGTATCCCACAAATAAAGTGGAATACCTAGCCAATAACCTTTTCCTGGGATATGTGAACCTTTACGAAACTAAAAAAAAAAAAAGAAACATGTCAGAACACCAAATCAGGGTGCAATCGAAGATTACACCGGAGAAATATCACAACAATAAATAGGATAGGATGAATAATGCATGGCTATGATAAAACATAAAAAAAAAAGAATAGAAAAGTCAGCTACTGTCTCGTTCGCCTCTGCCTCGCCTAGCGAAGGCCAGGCGAATACTCGCCCCAGGCTCGCCTAGCGAGGTGCTAGCGAGCGGCCACGAATTTTGAATTTGAAAACAGCCCCATGTTAGGAACTTTGAATTTTATGGCATTTTATCACAGGAATAACATGGTCAAACATTCAGGGTATTCAGGCATATTTAAATTCCCATACGAAAACAAATTATATATCAACATTTAATCATGATGCATTATATATGTAGATATGGCCAATTGAAAGTATAAACAATAGAGATACGCAAACCTGTTTGCCAATTCAAGGTTGAAGGGATTGACCACTTGTAGTATCGGAATAAGTTAGGCAGCGGGAATTGGACGGCGATGGCTTCGGTGCAGATGGGCTGCCTTCAGGGTTTCTTTACTCTGAATTCTCCGGGTAGGCAGGGTTCCTATGCCAAAACTTCTATTCGTTCTTCTCTGTTCTCCTCCTCCTTTTTTTTTTCAGTGAATCTCCCAGTGTAACTCCAAGTGTAACTCCCCTACTGAAACTTCAGTATTTATAGACTAATTTCGTGGGTAATGGGCTTGGAATGAGGGAGACCCAAGTCCAAAATAATTTGTTATATTTTATTTATTTATTTATTTTAATTATTTAATTAATTAATTAATTAAAAAAAAATTTCTCTTTTTTTTTTTTTTTCGTTTCTCGTTTTTTTTTTTTTTTTTTTTTTTTGGGGCTCAGAATGAAGCCCGAAATTTTTGTTGTCTGTCAGCTTCGCTAGGCGAGCGCGTAGCGAACAGGCCAGTTTGGGCCATTTTCTGGATTGGGCCATCCGTGAGCTGGGCCTTTGTTTCTTCAAGATCAGTGTTATATATGAGTCGGAATGCCTTGCAAAATGTCTTGAAATATTAATGGGCAAATTTTGGGGTATGACAGAGATGTTCTTGACATTTGCCTTGGATCTGACATCCATTTTCTTTAACAGTCTGTTAAACTGTCTCCCCAGCATTGCAACTTCATTGGCCCATTCTTTATCCACATCTTGACTGTTTTCCTCTTCTGTGTTGGAAACAAAGGCAATGCTCTTGGTTTTCTTTTCAGTTCCCTCAATCAATCCCATCTCAAAGGTTTGGAGGGAGCCAATTAAGTCATCTACCCTCATGTTAGAGATGTCTTGAGACTCTTCTATGGCAGTCACCTTCATTGCAAATCTCTTAGGGAGTGACCTAAGTATTTTTCTCACCAACTTCTCATCTGTCATCTTCTCACCCAGGGCTCCTGAGGCATTAGCTATCTCAAGGATAATCATGTGGAATTCATGAATGTTTTCATCTTCTTTCATCCTTAAGTTTTCAAACTTGGAGGTGAGCAGCTAAAGTCTAGACATCTTTACCCTAGAGGTGCCTTCATGAGTGGTCTTGAGAATATCCCAAGCATCTTTGGCCACTTCACAGTTATTTACCAGCCTGAAAATATTCTTGTCTACACCATTGAATATTGCATTCAAGGCTTTAGAGTTTCCAAGAGCAAGATCATCTTCCTCCTTGGACCATTGTTCTTCAGGCTTCTTCTCAGTAGTGGCTTCTCCTTCTTTAGTGACAACAGGGTGCACCCAGCCTATCAAGACAGCTTTCCAAGCCTTGTTATCAAGGGATTTTAAAAATGCTACCATTCTAGGTTTCCAATAGTCATGGTTAGAACCATTCAGGATCGGTGGCCTATGAACAGATCCTCCATCTCTTTCCATTGTACCAGAAAGTATTGCCCCTAGATCTCACCCAGAACCAGAGCAGGATGCCTGCTCTGATACCAATTGAAATTCTGGTATCAGATATAAGATGTCGAAGATAATGTTACGATACTGATATCTGGTTATAAACAATGGATAAACAGAATTGTAAAGAAAATAACACGAGCAATTGTTAACCCAGTTCGGTGCAACTCACCTACGTCTGGGGGCTACCAAGCCAGGAAGGAAATCCACTATAATAGAATTAGTTCAAAGACTATCCGTACACTTCGACAAGTTACAGTCTTTCTCACCTAATCTCTACCCGTGCAATTTCTACCTAAGCACTCTTAGATATGAGACCCCACTCACTTCCCTTACAATCACACACCTGTGATTATAAATAACAATCCCTTGTGAAAAGAAAATACTTTTCAATTACAATATTCTTGATTTTACTTCACAGTTTCAATCAAGAAGACACACTCTTGATCTTGCTTCAAAGCTTTGGTCAAGAAGACAAATCAATCCAATTCAATCATCTATGGATGACTTGAATGACCTACAGACACAAACCCTAGCTCTTTCTCTAAATTTCGCTCAGTCTTGGTTGTGTGTACAATCAGGTTTTCTAAGTCCCTTTTTATAGAAACATTGGACAGCTTGAAAACCCTAAATATATTTTCGAATTAAATCTTTTCATATCAGCTGTAAAGATCTCCTTGGAAAATAAACAAATCTGGTTGATATCCCTTATAGATTGCGCCAGCTAGCCATATCTTCAATCAACCAATGATTGCCACCCATTGTGCAATCACAAAACACCAGACATTCATACTGAATGTTCTGTGTACAGGATGTCATGACATCGGGTCTGACATCTGGAAAAATCCTTCAGAATCCAATTTCCTTTTATAGCAGGTACGGCCATATCAGTTACCATGACAATGAGTATGTCAACTGAAACAATCCTGCAGCATATGTCTTCCATATAAGCTCCAGCAGGTACAACCAATATCAGAAGCCTTGTCTTTGTATGTGGCATTCTGAAACAATCCTGCTTGCATATCTTCTTTAACTCCAGCAGGTACATAGGATGTCTCATGTTAAGACATCACACATAATATCTTGTGAACACTCTTTGTTTTACCAAAATTGCTGCCAACACTTAGAATCAACAATGACCATTCCATATACACTTGGATTAGCTTCATCAGAGAAAAATCAGATGCATTTGATGTCTTCAAAGATCTGTGCATCAGACTTCAAAGGGAAAAGGATAGTTGTGTTGTCTGAATTAGGAGTGACCATGGGACGGAGTTTGAAAACTCCAAGTTTGATGAGTTCTGCGCATCTGAAGGGATAAGTCATGAGTTTTCATCTCCTATAACTGCTCAGCAAAATGGGATAGTTGAAAGGAAAAACAGAACTATTCAAGAATCTGCCATGGCTATTATTCATGCAAAGAAGCTTCCTATACACTTTTGGGCCGAAGCTATGAATACAACTTGCTATGTTCACAATAGAGTTACCTTGAGAAAAGGAACCTCTTCCACTCTATATGAAATATGGAAAGGAAGAAAACCTACTGTGAAGTACTTTCATATCTTTGGAAGCAAATGTTACATTCTTACAGATCGTGAATAGAGAAGGAAAATGGACCCCAAAAGTGATGAGGGTATATTCCTAGGATACTCAACTAACAGCAGAGCCTACAGAGTGTTCAACTCCAGGACCAATGTCCTGATGGAATCCATAAATGGTATTGTGGATGATAAAGAGGAAGGAGTCAATGTCATAGAGGATGTTGGAACATTCCTTGATACTTCAACAGACATACCAGTCAAGTCTGAAGAGGTACAAGAAACTCCTCCTGAATGTGAGGTAGATGCATCCAACAAAGTGCCTTCTATCAGAATTCAGAAAGACCACCCTAAGGATCTTATCATAGGGGATCCCAATAGTGGTGTGACTACCAGATCAAGGGAGAATATCTCAAATTCCTGTTTTGTATCCAAGGTTGAACCAAAAAATGTGAAAGAAGCCCTGACTGATGAATATTGGATCAATGCCATGCAAGATGAACTGGAGCAGTTTAAAAGGAATGAAGTATGGGAGTTAGTTCCACGACCTGAAGGGACTAACATCATTGGTACCAAGTGGATTTACAAGAACAAGTCTGATGAGAAAGGAGTAATCACTAGGAATAAAGCAAGACTAGTGGCACAAGGGTATACTCAAGTTGAAGGGGTTGATTTTGATGAGACGTCTGCACCTGTTGCAAGACTTGAGTCAATAAGATTGCTGTTAGGTGTGGCCTGCATTCTGAAGTTCAAATTGTTCCAAATGGATGTGAAGAGTGCCTTTTTAAATGGCTACTTGAATGAAGAAGTCTATGTGGAACAACCTAAAGGGTTCTGTGATCCTAACCTGCCTAAACATGTGTACAAGTTGAGGAAAGATTTGTATGGGTTGAAGCAAGCTCCTAGAGCTTGGTATGAAAGGTTGACTGAATTTCTGACCTCTCATGGGTACAGAAAAGGAGGGATAGATAAGACCTTGTTTGTGAAGGATGAAGATGGCAAAATAATGATTGCCCAAATTTATGTGGATGATATTGTCTTTGGTGGAATGTCAGAGCAAATGGTGAAACATTTTGTTCACCAGATGCAATTTGAGTTTGAAATGAGTCTGGTTGGGGAATTGACTTATTTTCTTGGACTGCAAGTTAACCAAATGGAGGAGTCTATGTTTCTCTCCCAAAGCAAATATGCCAAGAACATAGTTAAGAAGTTTGGTATGGATAATGCTAGTCACAAAAGAACTCTTGCACCTACCCATTTAAAATTAACTAAAGATGAAGGAGGTACTAGTGTTGATCAATGCTTGTATAGAAGCATGATTGGTAGTCTATTATATCTAACTGCCAGTAGACCTGATATTGCATATGCAGTTGGTGTGTGTGCTAGATATCAAGAAGAACCCAAAGTGAGCCACTTGAATCAAGTCAAGAGAATTCTCAAGTATGTCAATGGGACTTGTGACTATGGTATGCTATACTCTCATGGATCTGAGCCTTTCTTATCTGGGTATTGTGATGCTGATTGGGCTGGAAGTGCTAATGACAGAAAAAGCACATCTGGAGGATGTTTCTTCTTGGGAAACAATCTCATATAATGGTTCAGCAAGAAACAGAACTGTGTATCACTATCCACTGCAGAGGCTGAGTACATAGCAGCTGGAAGCAGTTGTTCCCAACTGGTATGGATGAAACAGATGTTGACTGAGTACAATGTCTCTCAGAATGTCATGACATTGTTCTGTGACAATCTCAGTGCCATCAATATTTCAAAGAATCCCATCCAACACAGTAGGACCAAGCATATTGACATTAGACATCACTTCATCAGAGATCTGGTGGAAGACAAAGTGATTACCTTGGAACATGTAGCTACTGAACTACAACTTGCTGACATATTCACAAAGGCTTTGGATGCTACTCAGTTTGAAAATTTAAGGGGAAAACTGGGAGTTTGCCTTTCTGAGGATTTATAGCAACCAAGGATGGTTGGAATGTATTGTTTAATAATTCTAATTATTAAACAATTGAAAGTATGCTCTGATTGGTCAACAAATCATAGCTATTCCACTTGCTGCAAGTGTGTTAACAAGATGTTAAGGGGATATCCTAACATGAGACTGCCTGTGTACCTGTTGAGGTTCAAGCAGGAGTGGTTCAAGATGTCATACACAAAGTCATGGCATCTGATATACCGACTGTGAAGGCAGAGTGGGTGTCTACTTGATCAAAGCTGTGAAGCAAGATCAAGTGGATGTTATCTTGATCAAGGCTGAGAAGCAAGATCAAGATTGAGTTTCCCAGGTCTGTTATTTTTAAGTGTTGCTTTGGCAACATTTTTGACAAAAAGGGGGAGTAACACCTGTGGTGACCCAGGACAACAGATTTACTATGTGCTTGAACAGATATTAATGCAGCTTGATGTTCAACTCCTATGTGTGATGAGTGTATGTGTGCTGCTGTTTGAAGTTTTTATTTAACTTCTGTGTGTGTCCTACTGTTAGAAGTTTTTATTTAACTTCTATGTGTGTTGAGTGTGTTGCTGCTCTGAGTGTATTAGCTAGGTTAATTTCCATGCTAGACGTGTGTTTTTCCGTTGCTGTGAACTCTGTTGTGATGCCAAGTTGTTTTAGCCAAAAATTTGCCAAATGGGGAGTTTGTAGATGTTTGATTGGATGCATTTTGTGGTAAAACACTAATTGGACTATAATGTCTTGACTGATGTCATGACATGCTTTGGAGCTGTTTGATTGGCTGCATTTTGTGTTAGAACATCTAACTGTACTCTGATGTCTTGACTGATGTCATGACATACTTGAGTAGTATGCTGCAGGTTTAGCTAATACAAGATTTATTGAATGACAAACTAAATGTTGTGACGTTCATCCCTGTCAGCAAATACTGAGGTATAGAATAGTTGGTTGTCTGTTATAACTCAGTATTTAATTCAGTCTGTTTATCAAGGGAATAACAGACCTGGCATAAGGCCTACTGTCTGAATGTCAAACTGGATGTTATGGCATTCATCAGTGACATCATATACTGAATAATAGGCAGGTTGGTTTTTCTGCTTCAGTTAAGTATTTATTTCAGTCTATTCTTCAGGAGGATAACAGACCTGGCATAAGGCTCATTGTCAAAATGTCAAACTGGATGTTTTGATATTTATTACTGTAAGCTGATACTGAAGTATAGACTGGTTGGTCTTTTACAGTACAACATTTAGCACAGTCTGTTTTCAGGAAAATAACAGACTTAGCATATGGTATATGTTCTGGACGTCAAACTGAATGTTGTGACATTCATTCCTGACAGCATATGCTAAAGTGTAGGATGGTTAGTTTTTCTGTTTCAGTATTTTTCTCAGGCTATTTTTCAGGAATCCAACAGCTGAGCTAAAATCCAGGAAACTAACAACTGAGCTACAATTAATGAACCTAACAAATAACCTATTTGTTAGCATCCTAATATGTGGAAATTAGGTTAACTTGCTTAACCTTAATTTTAGGAAATACAAGTACAAGGCCCAAGTGCTGCAATATAAAAGGATGGCAATCCTTCTTTCAGAACTGCTGGGTTTTAGGCGGGAAGATTGTATTGTTCCATTGTTCTTCACTGCTGTATTTTATGTGTGTCTTGTATTAGGTGTATCTTGTGAGCCAAGCAATTATCACGTATATGATTGCATTGGACTAGGGTGTTCATTGAGTTGTAAGTGCTGTGTCACTCTAAGCTTTTAAGCGTGAGTGCTGTGTATCTTGATTAAAGCTGTTAAGCACAATCAAGAGTTGTTTGAAGTATAACTTCACCATTAACTTTAATCTAATTAAAGGTTGTAATCACTGTGGTGATTGAGGGGGAGTGAGTAGGAACTCTGGTCTTAGTTTAAGATTGAAATTGCATTGGGTAGGTATTAAGTGATAGGATTAAATAGTTGGTTTAAGGTCTAAATTAATACTACTAATAGTGGATTTCCTCCCTGGCTTGGTAGCCCCCAGACGTAGGTGTGTGTGACACCGAACTGGGTAAACAATTACTTGTCTTATTTACTGCACTTTACTTTTAAGTTCTGCATAATTCTTGTCTGCGCAGAATTGGATGTCATAAGATCCCGTATGACATCGATAGTCTGTTAACTAGAATTTCAAAATCAAAGAGAGTCAGGTGTGGGTCTAAGACGTTAATGTAAGAATTGTTTATTTGTTGAGTGGAGGAAATTCGGGGGCGAATTTCAATTTAAGAGGCGAGAATGTAATATCCCATATTCCCTTAAATGCTCAATTAGTTGTCAGTTGAGACCAATTGGGTTCCTATATACTCTATCTTTTGTCAGTTGGAACAATTAGAGCTCCTATGTGCTCTGAATGTTGTCAGTTGGGACCAATAGAGTAACCAGTGAACTCTGAAGAGATTAATTATTAATAAAAGAGACAGAACAATATTAATAAGTACAAGAGAGGATATTTTTGGTAACATTGATAATTGGTCAATTGGTACTGGAAGATAAAATATCAATTGAGATATTTTATATTACTACCTAATATTGAAGAAAGAGAGAGAGAGTTATTAGAAAGTGGGAGAAGAGAAAAGAAAGAAAGAGGAAGAGAGGAAGAGGAAGAAGAGAAGAAGAGGAATGTAGGAAGAAGAAGGAAAAGCTCATGAAGAATCCTGGAAGCTCATCATCACCATTTTCTAGTCATCATCTTCACCATCTCCATGTGTTAGAGGTGAGTTCTAGGTAGAACTTTAGATTTAGAAATTAGGGTTTGGTAAACCATGGAATTGATAGTAGGATAAATGATATTATGATGAGTTTCTCCATGAATCATATGAATTTCCATTAATGATGCTTCTATGTATGTTCTGTATTTGTTGGATTCTTGTGATTTAATGATACAGTGGTTGCTTTGAAAGTGTTGTTGATGTGATTTTATGTGTATGACAAGAGGTTGGTTGGTAGGGATGAAATAAGCATTATGCAGGTTGAAATTTTGTAAGTGTGCAGATAAAATGAAGTTTCTATGTGTGCAAAAATGGAAATGGTTTGGGACCAACCGATTGGTCCTTAGTATCAATCGATTGCTCAAATTTTCTATTTTGAAGAGAATGAAAAGTTGGCAGAACCAATGGAGTTGATTTATTAGAAACCAATTGATTGGCTTTTGGTTGCAATCGATTGTTTGAACTTTCTGTTTTTGAAGAAATGAGTTTTATTAGCAACCAATCGACCTTGGGAATCAATTGGTCCTCCCATTCAATCAATTGGTTTAGTGAAATTTTATGAGAAATCTCCCATTCAATCGATTGTTTTACTTGATCAATCAATTAACATGAATTAATTCCTTGATAAATTAAAATATGTCATCAATGGGGGTCAAACTCGGGACCTCCTTGATATCGTACAAGCCTTACCACTACGCCAAGGATTTTGTTATTGAATACTTATGCAATGAATAAATGTTAACCTAAATCTTGATTAGGATAGATTGATGAATTAATTGAGTGTAATAACTTGACTACATTTATTGTACCATGTCATAATTACCTTGTGTATACCTTATGAACATTATTATGAATCATATTATGATATATACTAAGTATTGTTATTGTATGTGTGCATGAATGGTTAAAAACATAAGATGATTAGTGAGGAAACCTGAGGAGTATAACTTGATTAATAACTCAGAAAGATAATATAGGTTATGGAAATGAGTATACGGTGATGCTTAGCCGCAACGGTACCTAGGTGTGTATCGTGGACAAGTATTCACTTGGTAAACGAATCAATATGCTTTGTATGGAACATCTGTGATTTATGTATGGGAATGGATCATGTTATGATGGCATGAGAAGTGATATGATATCATGAAAATTTGTTTGATATTTTTGGTGAGGAACTTTTGTTCCAAAAGCCCTATTTTGGGGAGGAGCGTTGCTCCAAAAGTCCTATTTGTTATTGTGAATTAATCACGTATTCGGAATTAGTTTTGATGGTGTACATACCACTTCAAAGGCTTAGGTAAAATGGTAAGAGGGGATGTGGCACCAATGATTCGTGCCTCAATTGGGTTTGAGCCCTCAACCATGGCGGACATGGGGGAAAGGTGGACACCTAAGTAGGTTAGAGTCTCATACGGTGAAAGATACCCTAAGTAGATTAGAGTCCCATACGGGTGACATTCGCTTGAAATGAGTTTGGAACTCATAGGGGACCTGATATCCACCACGAAAGTCAAATCATACGAGCATGCATGAACCGGGTATGGCTTAGACATAAGTCCGTTCGGGGATTGATGTTTCATGAATTCGAATAGAGATTTGTTGAGTGGATGCACTCAAGTGACATGTTTCCATACATTGCGAATATCCCTTAGATACTTGAGTCTTAGTTATCTTGTGTGCATGATACATAAGTAACAAGAGATAAAGACTCGATTTAGGATTTGATTAGAAAACCATGTAGAGCCGAGTGGACCCATAGGATAGGGGAACTCACTGAGATTATTATCTCACCCCAATATTGTTGTTATTTTTTAGGTTTTGGTTGCATGTTTAGGATACAAGAAGAGTTGTGCTCTGATGTTTCAAGGGATGCAGTTATTGTGAATTTGCACTGTGAATCTTGTACAATGACGAGTATTATATTTAGATCTTAGATTTTCATTTTTGACACTTTCCATATCTTGTATCATATGTTGTATTATTTTTGGTATAATTGGTCAAGTATGTAAATGATGCCATTAGGCACTTATGTTGTGTTAGTACTAATTAATAACACTTATATGATATTATTCTAGATATATATTATATGGGGTGTTACAAACATAAAAAGAACAAACATCTATGACATAATCTTATGCGATGAGAATTTGTATCCTCTTCTTTATAATTCGGACAACAACACAACTCCTTCTCCAAATGGATGTTAACATACATCTTATTGTTGGGCGAACTTACTTCTAAAGTGAAACTTGTCTGTTATGTGGAAGTAGAAGAAAAAGAAAAGAAAAAAAAAGAAAATTTATATCGTGTTTTTAGCCTTAAAAAGAGGCATAAACTTGAGGTACAACAATATCAATGATACTTTAGACATCAATCATATGTACAACTAACATAGTATTCTTCAAGATTTGTATAACTTATATAAGACCGTTGATACGTCTCGTGACTGTATATAGAATATAGTCTATCGGGTACTTGACTGAAAGTGCACAGTCTAGTCGTTTTAGTTTTAAAAGATATCGAACCCACAGGGACCGATGGTCAAACTAATGCTACCGACGTTGCTATGTTTAGCTAAGGAAATGATTTTCAGAAGTTTGGTTGAAGAAAATTAAATCTAAGGGAAGTTAAGTCTTAAGAAAATATAAATAGGAGGATATCAGTATGCAACGCATTAATCGTCAGGGATTCGATAAGTCACTGGTGTATAATTTAAGTACCAAATATCTTTCAGTAGAAAATACTTATTTAAAAGGCTTTATCTCACACTCTCATGATTGTTGATTCGGACTATACTTTTAAGTCAGAATGTACGCTCTCGCTGTCCCATTTGAAGTTAAAAATACTTTTAAAAAAAAATAAGTTCTGATTACTTTTAAAGTGCTCTCGTTGTTTTTAAAATCAATGCCTAGTTTTTACTATCCAGTTCAACCCTCACACTCTCGCGATTGTTGGTTCTCACCTTAGTTAATTTCCCACTCTCGTGGCAAAATCGTATTAAATAGCTTCTCACTCTTGTGACAAAGTTAATTAAATTTAAATTAAAAACCACAGTAAGAAAGATTGTTTGAGGAAAGAAGTTTTACACCGATTTTTATTAAATCCCGTCTAATTAAATTGTTTACATACCGATATCGGTAGTTTAGCCGGACATGTTAAATAACGCAAACACAGACGAACATAAACAGATCAACAATAAAGCAAACATGATTTTAATAATAATAAAGCAATAACAATAGTAATTGAATAAAATCCTGGAAATTGGATTAATAGAATACACCGAATCTTGAAGTACTTGAGCAGTCCTCCACATGTCGGTAGGATTCTGCTTCTTCGAAATAATCGCTTAAGCTAAATTAAATAAATTGTAGTAGTTCCCCAGTGTAGGAAACTACTACTTTGGCTAAATGAGAAACGGAAAGGGAAAAGGGGAAATCAAAGCTCTGAATGGTAAAAGAAAATAATGTTGTTGAAGAAAAATAAAAGAAAAACAGAATTGCTGTGGAAAAATAAAATGCAGAGAAAGGTCTTGAAAACTGGCTTCAGAGAGGAAAATTCAGCGTGCCCGTAGGTTTCCAACTTCCATCCTTTTATATTCCCCATTAGGTCTTGGCAGTTGAGAGAAATGAGGGTGAATTGGTTGAGTGAGGAATCCACAGGAAATTGGCTGAGGAACGAGAAATAAGGGTTTGGTGGATCACTTTTGTTGACAGATTCAATGCGCTAATTTTGGCCTTGTGACGTTTGTGATGAGCCTATGCCGGTCGTGAAAGGATGTGCGTGACGGTCGTCACGTGCACATAATTTGTATTCTCTGCTTTTCTGCTGTGTTTTCTTCTGTTTCTTCTTCTTTTCCTTCCTTTTCTATACTTTGCTCATTTAAACATGGGAATGGAAATACCTGCAAAAATAACTCGAACACTTGCGGAATAATCAAAATATAAATGAAAGTGGTACGATTTTTGAGTGTAAATCAAGGCAAATATACGATGTATTTTCACGTTATCAAACTCCCCTAAACTTGAATCTTTGCTTGTCCTCAAGCAAATAAAATTTGAAAACACTAGTTAAACGCGAATACATAACACATTTCCAATTCATACGTGGTTGTTAGGTACTTCGTTAAGATGACAGATACTCAAGTAAAACACTAAAGATACAGTGACGACACAAACAATAAGCATTAACGTAGATCTCTCCTTTGTACAAACCAGTTCGAATCATGCTATTATAGCTCAACCTAATGCTTCTCGTTCCTATTTCACCCGATTTCATTCTAGCGCAATCACATTAAGCCCTTTGCCATTACACACACTTAGTGAAGTAGCCGGTTAGTGACTTAGATCCTGTTTTTTTAGCACGGGGTCTGGCACACTAGTGTGGTAACCCTTTATATATCCGATTTGAAGGTTGTGAGGGATCAAACCGTAATTCGCCCTACCGAGTCCAGTACCAGGTACCTCTGAACCAACCAGTCGGGTTTTTCTGTTCCTTCCTTTTGTACATCTAGCAACCGTTTGTATGGTGCATTTTTCAATTTCTCGATAGCAAAAGTATGAAGGATCTTCTTAATTCGTAGGCATCAATCACTTATATTCATCGGCTCTTTACATGGTTTGTGTTTACGACGGTGCCGACTGCTAGTATAAACTACAAGGGGTTAATCTAGAATGGAGTCTTTAGGTATCAGTATAATGGGTATTCAAACTGATCTCGTAAAAGTGAGAGATCTAAGGTGTCAGGACGATATCAATCTTGTTAGATTTTTCTCAGTTTCCTAACAGAACCTCTGTAAGGCAACCTATATACTCGTAGGATATGCATTTAACTTAAAAAAAACAAAAATTTTGTTATGGAAAATTTGATATAAATGAATGAACGATTAGATAAAGGCAATTTTTTTTTGTTATGGCTAAAAATAGAAACAAGTAAAGGAAAGACAAGGATTTCCTCCCACATTTAAACAAAGCATTGTCCTCAATGCGACAATATAAAGAACGAAAAGGGAAGAAACCCGAAGATCACTACTCGTCGTCATGACGTTGGGCTCTGCGCGCTCTAGCTCTTTCTCGTGCACACTCACTTCTTCCATGCTGGATAGGATCCAACCCCACATGCTGAGTGTACTCCTGGATGGCATCATTGTAATGTGTCAGGGCACACATCTCTTCGGAAAGCTCCGTCATCCCCTGGTCGTGCCAGTTCGCATAGTCATACTGATCCCTCTGTATTTGCTGGATCGTTTGAATCATTTCTGTCTAGAGCTCCTCCATCCTCTGGTTGTGTCGCAACATCTCAGCGTATATGTCTTCCATGGTGGCGAGTCATCGCTCATTTCTTCACTGGCCTCAGGAAGATGTCTCTGCAGCATACTTGATAACACTGAAATTTACCGTATTTTCGACTCCGATTTCACATGCATTCTAGTTGTTTTATTATTATTTTGTTATGTTATTGCTATGTATTCCTTTGTTTTCAGGTTTTTACTTTAATCAGAGCCCCGATCGAGAAAAGGAGTGAAAAAGAGCTAAAAACCCTAAAATTCAGCATTTTGTACTTGTGGCCTACCCCATGGCTGGCGTCATAGACCCTGCCATGACGTGTCCAAGCTCAACTTCCCTCAACTGCCACGTTCCCCACTACTTCCACTAAGGCGCCTCAGATTGGCCTTGTGGCGGGCGCCATGGCCTTGTGGCGGGCGCCACAAGAGGAAAAGTTTTCCCTCCCATTTTCAAGTTGAAGGGCATCCTTTTCATTTCCATCTTTTTACTTGCTTATAAATAGAAACTAGAAATCACTTTTACAATCATCCAAACTTAGAACAGAGGCAAACTCAGAGCAACTTTGTTTCACTTAGGCATATATTCAGTATTTTAAAGTGGTAATCGCTTCGCATTGGAGTGTTACCACAATTGTGTACTCGAGTCTGTGATAGAATCTGTAATCGAGTTTGGAGCACTTTGGAAGGAAGTTAATCCTGCCGCCATTTTCATTTCCGCTTTGCAATTTACTCAACCCTCCGATAGAAGCAGGTTTTTATTACTTATCTTTATCTTATTTATTTTCTCGCACTCGCTTTAAATTATTTATTTCCTCGCACTCGCTTTAAATTATTTATTTCCTCGCACTCGCTTTACTTTATTTATTTCCTCGCACTCGCTTTAAATTATTTATTTTCTCACACTCGCTTTACTTTTATTTATTTTCCTCGCACTCGCTTTACTTTTATTTATTTCCCGCACTCGCTTTACATTATTTACTTTCCGCACTCGCACTACTTTTATTTACTTTCCGTACTCGCACTACTTTTATTTAAATTAATGCACTTTTACTTTACCATGTCTAACTAAATTTATAAGGTTAGAATGTAAGGATCGTAATTGAACCGATAATCCGTACAATTGTTCGTAGAAACACTTAAGGGCTATTTTAACTTTCAACTTAAGTTTTCCCGCACTTCAATTCCGTTGGGTAAGATCGAAAGCCGTCCAACGTCTATCTAAACTTAATTGTTTTTAACTATTTCAAAAATAGCGAAAGCGCTTTGTTTAGTTCATTAGGAGTTTTTAATTTAAGAAGAAAAGAGATTTTAAAACTATTTTCGGACGCGTTTATAAGTTTAGAGTCTGGTTCGTAAGAACCTCTTTTGGTTAAGAAATCCAGGTTATAATACTTTTCAACTTAGTCAAGATACTATATTTCTTAAAAATAGGTTTACTACTCTAACGCAATGCGCGCCTTTTTATAAGTGACAATAAGAGGGTTTGATTAGGGAGTACAAATCGGTTCTGATTACGCGAAAGCGACAGTTCCTGTTAAATTAGTTCTTTTCAAAGTAGGAAACACAGCCCATAAGTAATTCTATTAGCAAGTACTTGGATTATTAATTGATTACGTGAATTACATTCGACCCTGTCTTTATTAATTAATCTTTATTCAACACTTTACTTTTCATTGCACACTCCAAAAACTATTTTGATTGCCTTTGATAAACACCATAACGATAGATAACGATAGATTGACACTTGGTCTCTGTGGATTCGACAATCTTTTATATTACTCTAACGCGTTCGTATACTTGCGAAACACCGCATCAAGTTTTTGGCGCCGTTGCCGGGGACCAATTTCGTCAAATTTCATTTTCCTGTTGTTATATCGTTTAGACTTAGGCTATTTCCCGCCGGTCAATGCGAAGAACTCACAGCACCGGAAGTTTAAGCTTAGTATACCCTCTAGCAGAACCTGAACGTTACGCTCGCGCACGTTTATTCTTTCATAGGATTAAGAGAGCTATGGCTGAAGATCAAAACCAAAGACCTCTTAAAGATTTCGCTCAACCATCTAATGAAGAACCTAGTTCTAGTATAGTAAACCCAACCATCCCAGCTAATAATTTTGAACTTAAACCATCCCTGTTACAACTAGTGCAACAAATACAATTCGTATGTCTCGCTACTAAGAACCCAAACCAACATTTAAAAATATTTCTTCAATTAGAAGACACTTTTAAAACCAATGGAGCTTCTCCTGAGGCAATACGTTTAAGATTATTTCCTTTTTCCCTCAGAGATAAAGCCCTATCATGGTTAGATTCCCTTCCACCCAATTCCATTACGACTTGGCATAACCTTAGAAGAGTTTTTCTTGCTAGATATTTTCCCCCGAGTAAAACCGCCGTTCTTCGAAACCATATAACTAGATTTACCCAAAACCAAGGAGAATCGCTGTTCGAAGCTTGGGAGAGATATAAAGAGTTGTTACGAGCATGCCCACATCATGGTTTAGAAAATTGGTTAATCATTCAAACCTTCTATAATGGACTTCACTATAACACAAAGATGACCATCGACGCTGCCGCAAGCGGTGCTCTGATGAACAAACCTTATCCTGAAGCTAGTGCCCTCATCAAAGATATGGCTCAAAACCATCAATCATGGGGAGTCGAACGAGCGACAGTAGAGAAGAAGGAAGCCCAAGGATGCGTGCATGAACTAAGCTCTATAGACATGATGCAAGCTAAAATGGATGCATTAGCCCTTAAAGTCGAGCATATGTGCATAAACCCGAATACTATAGCCGCAGTTTCGTCGGATTGTGAGATATGTGGGACCAAAGGACACCAATCTGCAGAATGCAGTCTATTAAATGAAACCCACTATGAGCAAGTGAACTACACCCAAGGGAACCCATACTCGAATACCTATAATCCTGGATGGAGGAATCATCCGAACTTCTCCTATAAAAACAATAACCCAATCCAAAATAATGCACCTCCGAGACCTAGTTATCAAGCCCCTAGATCAAATCAACCTATGCAACCTATGCCACCAAAGCCGAGCCTTGAGAAAATTATGGAAAATTTTATCACCGCTCAAACCCAACAAAACAAGGAGTTCATGAACCAGAACATTCATGTTAACGAATTAATTACTCAGTTAGGAACCAAGGTTGACCAAATAGTTACTCATACCAAGATGCTTGAAACCCAGATCTCTCAGGTAGCTTTAAACCAAGCCCCTCAGACTACACCTGGAGGACAATTCCCTGGACAACCTCAACAAAATCCGAGAGGACAAGCCAATGCCATTACCCTACAAAGTGGGAACGCTTATGATGAGCCACCAAACCCTAGATTGAGTGAACCCGAAACTTCTAAGGAATGTACCAAGCCCCCGGACGAAGTAAAGGAACCAGAGGAATCTGAAAACCAGGAAGGTCGAGAAAAAGGAGAAGAACCTAAAGATAAAACTTATGTACCACCCCCGCCATATAAACCACCTATACCATATCCGCAAAGACCCAAACAAACTCAGATCAATAAACAGTATCAAAAATTTATTAAAGTTATAGAAAAACTTCATGTAGAAATCCCTTTCACAGAAGCCATCACCCAAATACCTTCTTATGCAAAGTTTCTCAAAGACATCCTTACCAACAAACGTAGACTTGACGATCCGAAGCCTTTGGAATGTAATGCTATCACCGAGGATAAATTAGTGAAGAAAGATAAAGATCCTGGAAATTTCTCTATTCCTTGCCTTTTGGGTAATCATGTCATCGAAAAAGCTTTTCTGGACTTAGGAGCTAGTGTGAGCCTAATGCCTTTAGCAGTTTGTGAGAGGTTAAACTTAGGTGAATTACAACCCATTAAGATGTCACTTCAGTTAGCCGATAGATCCGTTAAATATCCGATAGGCATTTTAGAAGATGTCCCTGTTAGGATAGGTCACTTATTTATCCCTACTGACTTTGTTGTCATGGACATCAAAGAGGATAATGATATACCAATCCTTCTAGGTAGACCATTCTTATCAACTGCAGGAGCCATAATAGATGTCAAGAAAGGAAAGTTGACATTTGAGGTAGGTGACGAGAAAATAGAATTTATACTTTCGAAATTTCTTATGGCACCTGTGATGGGAGACTCGTGTTATGCCTTAGATATCATTGATGAATGTGTTAGAGAATTAGAACAAAAAGAAATTATAAAAACAATTAAGTTACCATCAACTCTCATAAGGGAATATGATGACTTTAAGAAACCCTACATCGATGATAACCTTTACGAATGTTTATCCCTTACCCCAGATCCTATGCCATGCCCTAAGAAACCAACCTTAGAACTTAAGGAACTGCCTAAGAACCTGAGATATGAGTTTCTCGATGAAAAGATGAACCGTCCAGTTATAGTTAGTTCTACCTTGAGCCAAGAGGAAACGAACCAACTTTTAGACGTTTTACGAAGATATCCCTCAGCCTTAGGATATAATATCTCTGACCTAAAAGGTATAAGCCCATTCGTATCCATGCATCGGATTTCGCTCGAAGAAGCTTCAAAACCCTCCAGGGAACATCAGAGAAGAATAAACCCTATAATGAGTGATGTTGTTAAAAAGGAAGTTCTTAAGTTACTTGAGGCAGGTATCATCTACCAGATCTCTGATAGTAAGTGGGTGAGTCCTGTGCATGTAGTACCTAAAAAGGGAGGCATCACAGTCGTGCAAAACGATAAAGGCGAACATGTAGCAAAACGTTTAGAAGGAGGATGGCGGATGTGTATAGATTATAGAAAATTAAATAAAGCAACTAGGAAGGATCATTTCCCTTTACCATTTATAGACCAAATGTTGGAGCGTCTAGCCAGACACTCCTACTTCTGTTATCTAGATGGATACTTTGGATTCTTCCAAATACCTATCCACCCCGAAGATCAAGAAAAAACTACCTTTACATGCCCTTATGGAACTTTTTCCTACAGACGAATGCCATTCGGCCTTTGTAATGCCCCAGCTACTTTCCAGCGCTGCATGATGTCAATCTTTGGAGATTACCTAGATGGTATCATGGAAGTGTTTATGGATGATTTCTCGGTTTGCGGATTTGATTTCCGTAATTGTCTAGCTAACCTTGAGAAAATCCTGGAGAGATGCGTGGAGGTGAACCTCCTGCTAAACTGGGAAAAGTGTCATTTCATGGTGACCGAAGGAATAGTTTTAGGACATATAGTTTCCGAAAAAGGTATAGAGATAGATAAAGCTAAAATAGAAGTTATAGAAAACCTAAAACCACCAAAAACCATCAGAGAAGTCCGAAGCTTTCTGTCGCATCACGCGAAAAACCGGCGGGAAAACAAGAACAACAGAGCCGCCACCGTGCGTTATTTATCCCAAAAGAGGGAAAGGAAACGCTCAGAGTAAACCTGGAAAAAGCATGGTCTCGCGACCAAAGAGAATGGGTTCGGGAGTCGGTTATGCGAAGGGAAGGTATTAGCACCCCTACGCATCCGTCGTACTCGACGGGATCCACGCACAATAGAAAGGAAAATGGTTGCTAAAAAAACACTGCTCACACACACACACTGGCTGAAAGAGACACAAGAAAACAGACAAGACTGAAACTGACTCGGCAGGATATCGTATCCTGGGCCTACTTAGTCTATCAGGCATAGACATCAGAGTCGAAGTAGTTCGGACTGGGGAAACGACACATGCTCGCTAGGATATCGCATCCTATGCATACGTATCTTCTTGGACGAAGAAGAATCAGAGCATTCGTAGCTCGGCTGACACGCACACAAACAAACACTGGCAAAGGCAAACGTGGAGCCTGAATGCCAATCACTGGACTTACATCAGCATCCGAACCAAAACACACACAAAGAGGCAAACGTGGAGCCTGAACGCCAATCACTGGACTTACATCAGCATCCGAACCAACAAACCCACACTGGAACCCGAATGCCACTCGATGGACTTACATCAGCTTCCAAGCACACAACAAGGCAAAACAAAGACACAGGCGCCCGGAGAGATCTGCTCATCTCCTGCCTACGTACCTCATCTGGTATGAGGATCAGGGCGACGTAGTTCCCCTACGGAGGGATACAGGACTAGCCTAACCAGATAACAGAGGGAGACACAACACTAGGGAGACTACGACTCGAGCCTAGATGTTGTCATGCAAATCATCCCTAAGTTAAGGTTTCTAGCTAACTTGCACAGGAAGCAAGCCTATCCTAAACATGACTTGCACAGGAAGCAAGCCACACCTAACCTAACTTGCACAGGAAGCAAGCTAAAGCAAACCTAACTTGCACAGGCAGCAAGTCAAACAAACACACAAGCACAGGTAGCACACACTATATGCAAGCAATGGGCTCAATCAAGGTTAGGTTTTAGTCGAGGGGTCATATCAACCTCAACAAACAAACCACTGGAACTGGGCAGTGTTAGCTCTTAACCTTGCCATTGAGGGGCTAAGGTGAAGCAGATGAAAGGTGAGTGAAGATAAGACTTCACAGCTCTTATCCCTGGCCTGGGAGAGCTTAAGACAAGAATGTGTGGGTTCAGAAAGTGGGAACCCTTCTACACATTTAAAACTGACTCAACTGTACAATTGTACAAGATCTTGGGTTTGTATCTGCAATGCATCAACACAGTGGTGTGAGCAAAGCAGATGACACACAGAATAGCAGGGGATAGGTTGCATATCCCTTGGGTTCTGCCAATTGCCTCTTCACTTAGGAGGTCTTTGACTCTATACAAGGACAAATTAAACATCCACAAACATTGCCTCTTAAGGAGGACTTCAGACAATTACCTGGCCAAGTAACAGGCCAGGTCTTCCAGACTACATGAAGATGAGAAATATACCTCAATGCAAATTGCTTATACAAGCAAAGCAAAGCAAAAGTTCACAAGGAACTGAGCAACTAAAAGCACCTGAAATAGTCAAGCAGACATTAGTATACAACTTCAAACAAAGCAAATAGAAACAGACATCAACAGTTAATCAGAAGCAAATGGATGTGCAAAACAAACAAGTTAATCAATGATATTCAAGCAAGCTCAATCAAAAGAATTGGTCTCATTGGTCATTTGTTGGTCAACCTGAAAACATGAGCTCAAAGGTGAGTAACAGGACCACTAGGGCAAGCCTAGGGTCAAAAGAGAATGAAAAAGTTAAAACAGCAAAGGGCAAGTATCCAAAATCATGTTCAAACAATCAAGAAACAAAACCAATTGGGTTCACATTCATATCAATCATCATCATCATTTCATGAACAAAAGAAGTCAAAGCATGGCATATGGAAGCTCAAAGAAGTCAACAGCAAGACTTAACTCAAAAGCAATCTTAAACATTTCCAAAAATCACCAAATAAATCATGGTCAATCACAATCCATATCATGGTATGCATGTCAAATTTCATCTCATTTGGACAAGTGGAAGGCAGTCAATGAAAATCAGAAAGTCAAAGCAATTTTGAACATGCTCAAAGAAGTCAACCAAACATGCATCAACTTGAAAAAATCATAAATCAGAGATGGCATATGATAAATGAATGGGACTAAAACCATGGCAAAGCTTAGGATGTCTAGTTATCTCATACCAAATTTCATGTCCATCCAATAAAGTATGAGAATTTCACAAATGAAATGGGAACATGTGTCACAAAAAGTCAACATATGACTAAACAGGGGAGAAAATCTCAAACAATTAGGAAATGCCACAAATAATTCCAAGAAAATTCATATGTAAACTAGACATCCAAGAGTAAGTTCATGCAAAAAATCAGATCAATTGGAGGTCAAGAAGCATGGTATCAAAAATCAACAAGTTTCACATCAATGGTGTGACACAAATTGTCACACCCTACTTCAAAAATTCACAACTCACAAACCAGCAATGATAAATTCACAAACTCTACACCAAAATCACCATGAGTGTGTCTAGTTTAAGCACAAAAAAATTTGGGAGCCATTGGATAAAGCATCATCATTTCACAATTGTTTTGGCAAAAGGTACAAAATATGGACACATGAACAAAACCCTAGCACCAATTAAAATTCACTCATCCAAAAAAATCAGCAAAAATCATGATAAAAAAGTAGAGATCCAGATGAACACAATGCAAAAATTCCCATGAAATTTGGATTTAAAATGATGAACTTATGATTTTTACAAGTTTGGTGATCAAAAGTGAAATTAAAATGAAAAAACAACATAATTCAATGGGACATGTGCCACGGCCATGGCATTTTTCTAATAACCAGGGTAACTAACTCAAACGCCGCGTTTTGGGCCAGGGAACGAAATAAGCTGATTGGCCAGGCTTAATGCAACAGTAACAAGGCCATGCACACGTGAAACACAAAAAAAATCTGGAAAATGGAAATTAGGGTTCATCCATCTACAGTACATCTTCATCCTCTTCCCCAAATCGTGTCAAAAAACTTTCCCAGAAATGGACATACAGCATACCGTTCTAATCAGCAGACCAAGCACATTCACAATCCAACAATAATTTTCATTGATTTATGCTAACAAGAGAGAACCAAACCAAAACACATTCACATATGAAACTTTAAGACAACATAACTCCACAAATACTCAACCATTTTTAGTGACTCAAAGCTCAAGAGAGAAAATGATGAATATATACTCTGTTCAATGGTACTTAATCAAGGTTCATGAAAAAGTGGAATGGAGTTGGTGAAAAGTGTCCTTTTGCCAATTTTCAAGCAAGTAGGTGATGGGTGTGTGTACTGCACGAAAATGGGCCTTGAACATGTCCAAAAATATGATTTCTGAACATATTTGATTGGTAGAATTGGTTGGAAGTGGTTAATTTTGAAACTCATTTTTCAACCTCACTTGAAATTAATTCATGCAAGTCCAAAAATGCCATTTTGATTGGTAATGTTTTGATGCATGATGGTTGCATATTTGGAAAGAGGAGGTCAAATGTGACTTGTTGGAAAAAACCTCACCAATTTTGGCCAAATGGTTTGAGAGATATGGCCTTTTGAAGTTCAAGAATTTTTGAAAATGAATTGATCATAACTTGCCAACCATGCATGGGAATTGAGTGTTCTTGGACTTTTTGGAAATGGGAGAACAAGATCTTCAACTTTCATGTTGGGCAAAAATTCATTTGAAGCTTGTACCATGATGTAAGTTTGAGGATCAAGACTTTCCATTTTTGGCAGGTTTCAATTACAGGTCAACTTTCTATTTTTGGAAATTTCTTGTCTGGCTTCAAATTCTTCCATGATGATGTTTGAGATGTTATATGAGGCCTATTTGGACATGAATAAGCTCTCTCAAACCAAATCCAATCATCCAAACCATAAAATCAAGCCCAGTTGACCAAGTTTGACTTTTTTAGGGTTTCTGATTGACTGTGCACTGACTGATGACTTCTGAACATCCAATCCTTGACCAAAACACTTCAAATGGATCCCCAAGTCATGTGAACATGTTGGACCAACCCTAAGGCCTTGGCTCAATGAAAATTGTGCTTGCTTGCTTAATTGACTGATCTCCTGACCAGTTTGACCTAATTCTTCTGATGACTTGCACTTGGGGCAAAGGGGACAATGCAATGTTATGCAGTGGACCATGTTATGTTATGACCTAAAATGAGAATGTATGTACAATGATAGGTGCAAATTTGAGGTGCTACAGCTGCCCCTATTCAATCAGCTGGGAACCCGAATGGATGAGAGCAACGGCTGTCAGACTTTCAGGGTAAACAGGGATTGAATACCAAGAACCGTAGAAATTTGCACTCTGCCGGATATGATACAAGGAGAACCACGTCATTTACCGATGACGCCTGCAATTGACAACTTCAGAAAGGCGAAACCATTTACCGATGGTTAGAAGCTGGTAACTTGATATTTACCGATATCAACTTCAGCAAGACCATTTACCGATGGCTGCTGGGAAACAACTCTGATGTAAAAGGAAGCAAGACCATTTGCCGATGGTGGCTTCAAAGAAACTTGACATTTACCGATATCAACTTCAACTCAACCATTTACCGATGGCTACTGCAACTGGGGATCCGATATTTACCAATATCGAAGAAAACGGGGCCATTTACCGATGGTTGATAAAACTGGGCATTCAATATTTACCGATATCGAAGCATACGGGGCCATTTACCGATGGCATCTCCACTTGGGGAGGAACAAAATCTTTGTGGTGTGATCAGACAAGACGTTTACCGACGACTTCTGGGGATCTTGATTTTATCAACAAGGAAACAAAGCATGACCAGACATTTACCGGTGACTGGGATGAGACTCGATGTTTACCGACATCGAAAGATGATGTTTACCGACATCCAAAAACGACCAGACATTTACCGATGACCGGGGAACACTTCAATAAAGGAAAACAAATATTTGCAACTGGAAACCAGTTAGGACGTTTACCGATGACTCTACTGGGGATCTCTAGCTGGGGATTATCAGACATTTACCGATGACTGCAGAAAAGACTCGATGTTTACCGACATCGAAAGATGATGTTTACCGACATCAAAAAATGACCAGACATTTACCGATGACTGGGGAGAATATCCGATGTTTACAGACACCGAAACAATGGTGTTTACCGACACCAAAAATGATGACCAGACATTTACTGATGATTGGGGAGAATACCCGATGTTTACAGACACCGAAACAATGGTGTTTACCGACACCAAACAAAGAAACACACGCGAGTGCTAGTATGACACTTACCGGTATCACAAGAATGACTTTTTAGATATGTCAAGGCAAGGTTGACCACTTGCTGGGGGTCTCACTGGGGAGAAACAAACTTTCTGTCACCAACGGGTGAGGTAATAAACCTCTGTGGGGATATCGATCCTGAATGTTGTCAAGAGCAACTGTAGCAGACTTGCTGTGCTGATGTTGAATGAAATGATCCGCCTCTGCCGGGGATACGGTCTGGTGAGGTTAACACATGAATGCATATGTTTGAATTTTTCTATGGCGTAATGTTCCATATTGAATGGGAATGCTACGCAGTTTGAGGATGCAATGATCACTAAAAATGCAATAATGCAAAAATGATGAAAAACTCCGGCCGGGGAGCCAAAACTGATTGGGTACTCCAACTCTGCGGGGAGACTCTGCAGGGAGAGCGACGACTTCTCACTCATGTTGGAGAATAACACTGCTGCTGGGGAAAGGTAAACTCCGCTGGGGATATCCTTCAGTCCACAGATAGGATAAATGCTGGAGATAAATTTCAATGAACCTGCCTCACTCGGGGAGGAAAACGGCAAATACAGGCCTGCTGGGGATAGGCAATCCTTAGACCTGTTGGGGAATAGAAGGCACTATCCACAGACGTCTCCGCAGGGGAACATAGCTCTGATAGCTTCCAAACTTGCTTGGGGAAAATATCTGCTGAGGACATGTCCTCACAGATGCCAAACTGAAAAACAGCACAACAAAACGCCCCCAGGGGATACATGGACAAGATACGCTCAAGTGTCCTCAACATTCAAAATGATTTTCAAATGTTTTGTCATCCTGCAAGCCATTGTTTAGCCTTCATGTTTTTATATGCAATGCTTATCAAAAATTCGGACATTTTTGCAAACAAAACAGTAAAAATAAAAACAAAAGAGCCATTTATCTGAATAACGACTTTTATTGATTGAAAATGTGCCTGAAAAGGCAAATACATTGGGAGGCAATTCCTAGAAAGAGGTAATTGCGCACAAAAGGAAAAATCTATCCTAATGGCAACGTGAACACGGCATCCACTATTTCCCAATTCTGTTATAACTCACAGATCATCAGTTTTCCTCCCAACTCCTTGCTTTCTGAGAAGAATGACTGGACGGATCACATCTTTCGAGATGGCAGACGACAAAGCTTGATGAAGTACAGACAACTCAGACTGTAGTCTTCGCTTTAATCCTTCTTTTGGCTGGATCGCCCTTTCGGGTTTTCAATCCACCGGGATACCCATTTTTTCCTAAGCCGCCCTTGCGGGTTTTCGACTTACCGGGTGTACAAATTCTTTTCATTTTATCCCTAATTTTTGCCCGAACCTTTTCTTTCTGTTTTTTGGTTCGCCGGGATGCCCATTTTTTGCCTGGACTCTTTTTTTCTTTTTGTCCAGCGGGTCAATTTATGCGAAGTATTTTTTGACTACATCTGAGTTAACAGGGGACGGAAAATCTTCACCATCCATAGTTGTAAGCATCAAGGCTCCACCGGAGAAGACCTTCTTCACAACATACGGACCTTCATAATTAGGAGTCCACTTGCCCCTGTTATCTGCACCGGGAGGGAGGATCCTCTTCAAAACTAGATCACCGATCTGATAGCTTCGAGGACGCACTTTCTGATCAAAGGCTCGCTTCATCCTTCGCTGATACAACTGTCCATGGCATACAGCTGCTAGCCGTCTCTCCTTGATAAGGCTCAACTCGTTAAACCTTGTTCGAATCACTCGGCTTCGTCCAGCTTGACATCCAATAAAACTCTCAGAGAAGGAATCTCCACTTCAACAGGTAGGACAACTTCCATACCATACACAAGGGAGTAAGGGGTTGCCCCGGTCGACGTACGTACTGAGGTACGGTACCCATGCAAAGCGAAAGGCAGCATCTCATGCCAATCCTTGTACGTAACGACCATCTTCTGCACAATCTTCTTGATATTCTTGTTTGCCGCTTCTACAGCACCATTCATCTTCGGTCTGTAAGGAGAAGAATTGTGATGTTCAATCTTGAAATCTTTACACAGCTCCTTCATCATCTTGTTATTGAGATTCGAACCATTGTCAGTGATGATTCTCTCAGGAACTCCATAACGACATATGATTTCTTTCTTGATGAACCGGGTAACCACTTGTTTGGTAACGTTAGCATAGGAAGCTGCTTCCACCCACTTGGTGAAATAGTCAATCGCTACCAAATGAAGCGATGTCCATTCGAAGCAGTAGGCTCAATCTTCCCAATCATATCAATGCCCCACATGGCAAACGGCCAAGGCGAATTCATGACATTCAGAGGGCTTGGTGGTACATGCACCTTATCAGCATAGATTTGACACTTATGGCACTTCCGAGCATACTTGAAACAATCGGATTCCATAGTCATCCAGTAATAACCCGCTCTCAACAATTTCTTAGACATTGCATGTCCGCCGGCATGAGTACCGAAGGAACCTTCATGAACTTCCTGCATTAACATGTCCGCCTCGGGTCTGTCCACGCATCTGAGCAAGACCATGTCAAAGTTTCTCTTATACAGCACATCATCCTGATTCAAATAGAAGCTTCCAGCTAGCCTTCTCAGGGTTTTCTTGTCATTCTTCGACACACCTTCAGGATACTCCTGAGTCTTGAGGAAGTTCTTGATGTCATAATACCACGGCTTCTCATCACCCACAACAGACTCGGCTGCAAACACATACGCAGGCCTCTCAAGTCGATTCACCGCAACATGTGGCACATGATTCCACCAATGAACTTTGATCATTGACGACAAAGTAGCCAAGGCATCAGCCATTTGATTCTCATCCCGGGGGACATGATACAACTTCACCTTCTTGAAGAACGTCAGTTTCTTCTGGTGTAATCTCTATACGGAATCAAATGCGGCTGATTCGTATTCCAATCTCCATTGACTTGATTGACCACTAGAGCGGAATCTCCAAATATATCAAGCGTTTTGATCCTCAGATCAATGGCTTCTTCTATCCCCATGATACAAGCCTCATACTCAGCTTCGTTGTTGGTGACGTCAAACGTCAATCTGGCAGAAAAAGGTATATGAGCACCTTTAGGATTGATCAATACTGCACCCACACCGTTACCGTTCATATTCACAGCCCCATCAAACATCAGTGTCCATTTGTCATCCGGATCCGGTCCTTCCTCGACAAGAGGCTCTTCGCAATCTTTCATCTTAAAATACATGATGTCTTCATCAGGGAATTCAAACATCATAGGCTGATAATCTTCAATCGGTTGCTCGGCGAGGTAGTCTGACAGAATACTACCTTTGATGGCCTTTTGTGACGTGTACTGAATATCATATTCTGTTAGAATCATCTGCCAACGAGCAACGCGTCCGGTGAGAGCCGGTTTCTCAAAGATGTACTTCACTGGATCCATCTTAGAAATCAATAAGGTAGTATGGTTCAACATATACTGCCTCAGTCGGCGAGCAGCCCAGGCCAAAGCACAACAAGTTTTCTCGAGCAGTGAATATCTTGTTTCACAGTCGGTAAACTTTTTGCTAAGGTAGTATATGGCATGCTCTTTTCGACCAGACTCGTCATGCTGTCCCAATACACACCCCATCGAGTTCTCAGTCACTGACAGGTACATTATCAGAGGTCTCCCTGGAACTGGAGGTATAAGGATTGGAGGTTTCTGTAAATATCTCGTTAATCTTGTCAAAAGCTTTCTGACAATCATCATTCCACCTGATGCTTGATTCTTTCTTAGCAATTTGAAAATTGGTTCACACGTGGCAGTTAGGTGAGATATGAACCTTGCAATGTAGTTCAACCTCCCTAAAAACCCACGGACCTGCTTTTCCGTTTTTGGTTCAGGCATCTCTTGAATAGCTTTGACTTTCGCTGGATCAACCTCAATCCCTTTCTCACTGACAATGAAGCCTAAAAGCTTCCCTGATCTCACCCCAAACGTACACTTGTTCGGATTCAACCTCAGCTTGAACTTTCTCAACCGGTCAAACAGCTTCTGCAAATTAACCAGGTGCTCCTCTTCTGTCTGCGACTTCGCAATCATATCATCTACGTACACTTCAATTTCTTTGTGCATCATGTCATGAAAAAGAGTCGTCATTGCCCTCTGATAGGTAGCACCAACATTTTTTAGCCCAAATGGCATCACCTTATAGCAGAACGTGCCCCAAGGTGTAATGAATGTCGTCTTTTCCATGTCCTCTGGCGCCATCTTGATCTGATTATATCCAGAGAAACCATCCATGAAAGAGAATACCGAGGATTGAGCCGTATTATCAACCAATACATCAATGTGAGGTAATGGGAAATCATCTTTCGGACTCGCTCTATTCAAATCCCGGTAATCGACACACATTCTGACTTTGCCATCCTTCTTCGGCACAGGAACGATGTTGGCCACCCATGGGGGATAACTTGTAACAGCCAAAAAACCCGCATCCCACTGCTTCTGAACCTCTTCCTTGATCTTAGTTGCCATGTCAGGACTCGTTCTACGAAGCTTCTGCTTGACCGAAGGACATCCTTCTCTAAGAGGTAATCGATGCACCACAATGTCTGTATCCAACCCAGGCATATCTTGATATGACCAGGCGAATATCTCCACATATTCTCTCAGCATCTCAATCAGCCTCCTCTTGACAGAGTCCTCTAAAGCAGCCCCAATCTTGATTTCTCTTTTGGCGTCCTCAGTACCCAAATTAACAACCTCCAACTCCTCCTGATGAGGTTGGATGACCCTTTCCTCCTGCTTCAGCAATCTGACCAATTCTGCAGGGAGTTCACAGTCTTCCTCACTCTCCTCTTCAGCTTGGTAGATGGGATTGTCGAAATCATACTGAGCCATAACAGAACTGTTCATAGTGAATGCCATAAGATCGCTTCTGCATGTTTAATGCTTTGTTTTAGAAAAAGAGTTCAATAAAGTCACAAAAAACAAAAATTGCCATTTTTATTGTTTTTTTTTTGAAAAAAATGAAAACAAAAAATAGAAAGACAGGGATCACAAAGTTTGATTGCAAAAAATGTCCTCCATTAATGATAATCATTAAAACATGATGAGGCCCTACAATGAACCACTACGCCTTGGGCAGAACGTAGGATTTTCATGCAAAATGACAAAACAACAGAAAATTACTCTGTCAGAAGAGTAACTTGAACCACTTCTTCAGCCGTCCAGTTGTTGATAGACCCCCCTGGTGCACACGGGCGAACCCAGTTGTCCAAATCACAATCACTATCACAGTCTTCACTACCGGTTGCAGAGACGTCGCCATGATTCATCAGCCCAGCGCTGGTAAAGGTACTCGGACCCGCTTGACCATTCTGCTCTGCTTGGAGAGGCTCATAACCAACGCCAAATTTGTCTTCTTTAACAGGCAAGTCCACCATCTTGCCCCAGCCTTCAGCTTTGCCAGAATCAACAACCTCCTTAGCCTGCTTGTAAGAAGTAATTGAAGCACCTGGCTTCCTCTGCTCAGCGTACGCCACTTTCTCAAGAGCCACAGTCTCAAACGCCTGGCATAAGGTTTCGTGGATCTCGCCATCCACCTCAACATATTTGAACGAGGATAGATGACTCACCAGAATCTCTTCTTCACCGCACACGGTCACAATCTGACCGTTCCAGACATACTTGAGCTTTTGATGGAGAGTCGACGAGACTGCCCCTGCTGCATGAATCCATGGACGCCCCAATAAACAACTATAGGCGGGCTGGATGTCCATAACATAGAAGATGATATCGAATACCTCAGGACCTATCTTCACAGGCAAGGTAACTTCCCCACACACAGAACATTTGGATTCGTCGAAAGCACGAACGATCAGGTCACTGGGAGTAAGCACAAACCCCTCCACATCAATCTTCTTCAGAATCTGCCTAGGCAGCACATTCAGCGACGACCCGGTGTCTACCAATACGTGAGACAACACTGCCCCCTTGCACTCCATGGTGATGTGCAAGGCTTTGTTATGGTTTCGCCCTTCAGGCGTTAAGTCCAGGTTGGTGAATCCTACACCATGCCTGGTGCTCACATTGGCCATCACACCCTCCAGTTGATTGACAGAAATCTCCTGAGGCACGTAAGCCAAATTCAACATCTTCAGCAAGGCATTACGGTGTGCCTCAGAGCACAACAACAGTGAAAGTATAGAAATCTTGGACGGAGTTTGATTCAACTGATCTACAATCTTGTAGTCACTCTTCTTGATTATTTTCATAAACTCCTCCACGTCCTTCTCAAATGACCCCTTGGGCGCTTCCTTCTGGACAGGCTCTTCCTCAACCACAGCTTGCTTACCCTTTTCTTTGGCGAGAGCCTCAGCATTATTGTCCCTCAAAGGCTGCGGTGCGAACAGACGACCGCTTCTGGTAAAACCTCCTGGACCCCCTACATTATCCACAGCCGGACCAACAGTTGCAGGAACTCTATTCGGTAAACCAATTGTCACTGGAGTTTGATTCACTGGTCTCGTCTGACTTTCAGCCCTTCTGTTACTGCGGTAAGCATTATCATACTTCCACGGCACGGCTTTACTATTCTCAACAGCCCTTCTTCCAGACGCAACGATAGTAGTTGGAGCACTGATGGTTACAGGCACGGAAATGGTAACTGGGGTACCATTTGTTGCAGGTGCACTAACGACCCTTTGTCCACGTTCTTCAGACGGTTTAAAGTAAATGGTGATAGTTGACACTGTTCCACGATCTTTTACAGTCCTACTGAATTGCAAACAACCCTCATCCATCATACCCTGGATACCGGCCCTTAACTGGTCGCAACCATTCTCTGATTCTGCACAGCCCAAACAATCCTCATCACAGCCCGAGTAGACACCCCCATTCAGCAGACGGCCCTTCACAACTAGCAGAGAAGTCTGAACATCCTCAACATTAACAACCAGATCTTCAGCTTCCTTTCCCTCAATATTGTTCACTCTATGCCCACCATGCTGAGGCATAGGGTTGTTTACGACGTTAGGCACTGGAGCGAAGTTGATCGCCTTGGCATCGATCAAATCTTGGACCTTGTGCTGGAGAGCCCGACACTTCTCAGTATGATGCCCTGGTGCCCCAGAGTGAAAGTCACAACGGACGTTGGCGTCGTACCCAGGAGGCAATACTGTAGGCGGAGCCATTGTACGCAACTCAACCATCCCCAACCTGAGTAGTTTGGGCAGCAGCTCGGCGTACGACATGGGTAGCGAATCAAAACGTCGATCAGGCATCCTTTGTCTGGGCTGATACGGACGTTGCTGTTGTTGTTGTTGCGGTTGTTGAACTCTTTGTTGTTGTTGTTGACGAGGTTGAGGTGCCGGAATGGTTACTGCAGCAGCTTGACGGTATTCACTTCTGTTCTGATCTCTGCGGTGTTGAACAACATTAGTTTCACCCTCTCTTCGACGAGGTGCCCCAGCAAACAGCTTCTTAGAAGAAGAGGAACCAGCATCTTGGATCTTCCCAGTTTTAATCAAGCTCTCAGTCCTCTCTCCACAAATGACAACATCAGAAAAACTACCGAATGGGCAGCTCCCCATCCGGTCCATAAACACACCTTGAAGAGTACCGATAAACATATCTGTCAACTCCCTCTCCAGCATAGGGGGTTGAACTCTAGCAGCCAGTTCACGCCATCTCTGGGCGTACTCCTTGAAGCTCTCTCCGGATTTCTGACATAGACTCTGCAGCTGAGTCCGGCTAGGCGCCATGTCAATGTTATGTTTATATTGCCTCAAGAAGGCCTCACCCAGATCCCTCCAGCATCGGATCGAATCTCTCTTTAATTCCATGTACCAGTCCAAAGAAGCCCCAGATAGACTATCTTGAAAAAAGTACATCCACATCTTTTCATCATCGGTATACGCAGAGATTTTTCGATAATAAGCCTGCACATGGGTGCGAGGGCAAGAAGTACCGCTGTATTTATCGAAGGACGGTGCTTTGAACTTGTGAGGGATTCTCAAACCTTCCACCAACCCCATATTGGTAACATCAAAACCGAGAGAATTCTGACATTCCATAGCACGGATCTTCTCAGCGAGGGCCTCAACTTTGCGGTCTCTCTCGTCAACCCTTCCCAGAACGTCTTCGTCTTCACTAAGCAGAGTGAACATATCCTCTTGTCTGTCAACAATCGGAGCAGGATTACGGGCCGGGGCACGGACTGCTCTGGCATTAGCGGCATCTGGAGCAATAGGTTGACCGTTGATTCGAATACCCCCCAACTCATCACCTACAGCATAGTTGTTGATGGGTACAGCAGCAGCAACATTGTTATCATTGACCGGGCCTCCCTCTGGCGGAGCATGGTTGACCGGTGGAATTGCAGCCTCTTGTCCCCGAACCAGGGCTCGAAGTTCTTCTTGACCTTGTGCAACCCCTTGCATCATATTCATAAACTGGGCCATGTTAGCCTTCATCTCAGCCAACTCTGCTTGAACTTGATCCATACCTCTCTGTTGATTCAGTCTTGTTGAGTAGCGGTGCGGACGTTGATCAGCTATCCTGCCTAAAACAGGAACCAGAGTGAGAAGTCACGACCAAGAACACCTGTTATGCAAAATGATATGAGTATGGTGCTAATGATGCGTATGATGCACATGATATGTTCATTTCTCAGGCATTCAAAGAGCCTGAGTCATCCTCAAAAGATGGCAACCTGCAGCAAGAACAACACAGAAGCACAGAAACAACATACACAAGAGTGATGAGTACAAGGTGAAACCCAACAACCTCATCTATATGAGTAACAGGATCATACAACAAAGTCGACAAAAAATCCAAGCAATCGGAGTACAACAATGAATCCCATCCAACAAGCCTGGAGGTGATTCTCAACATACATATCAAAGATACAAGCTAAGACAAACGGCCTCCCGGAATGAGAGTCTTCAAGTACTGACACTGGTCTATCAACAGGTCACATTCTGAACATTCTGGCAAAAGAGTGATCTTCTCCTTCAGTTGTCGTCTAAGCTCTACCACTTCTCCTCCAAGGTGGTTCTCTGATGCCTGTCTCAAGTCTACTTCCTTCTTCAACTGGATGTCTTTATCTCTGAGTTGCTTCTCCAAGTCTCTGATCTTCTTCTGATAGCTGGCCTCAACCCTCTGCAGCCTCAAGCACTCCCGGTGTTCTGCATCTAACATGCTCTCCACCTCCTCGTAGGATCTCTTCTTGCTTCTCAGTCTGCTAGCATCTTCTTCTCGCACTCCTCTGAGTTGATGAGCCAAGTTCAACCTATCAGCTTTGGCTTTGTACAGCTCTATCTGGGTATCTTGCTCCTTCCCTCTCAAACGGCGATTCTCCATCAGGGCTTGCTTGTAGTGTTCCGCAGGCACACTCTCAGCAAGGATCAAAGGTGGTTGCTCCTACAACGGCTCCATCCTATCGTAGGGTAACAACAAAGTTTCTACTCTCTCCTTGACCCAATCAGTGTAATCAGGCATAGCAACGACAAACTTCTTCCCTAAGACAGATCCATCCTTCACACCAATAGACTTCCAAGCTCTCCCTATCTGCTCCAATCTAGCCGGGTCACTCTGCTTCTCAAAATACACACTTTCAGCTAACTCAGCCTCAAGTGGTCTTCCCTTCATCACAAACCCCAACTGGCGAAGAGAAAGAACCGGGTTGTAATTGATGCAACCCCTAGTCCCTACGAGTGGCACATTACGGAATCCTCCACAACTCATAATGACGTTACGCACATCCATCCGGTAAGATTGCCACCTGATATCATAGGAGGTAAGAGACATAACCCTCTGAGTCCACTTATGCGTGCTCTGAGCATCCACAAAAGGTCCACTGACTGGTAGGAGAGACAAGAACCATCTGAGCAAAAGCGGGAGACAACACCTGATAGCCCCACCCTTACCATGCCTACTGTGAATAGCATAGTAAGTGTCAGCTAACAGAGTAGGAACTGGATTTCCTCCAATGAAAATACTGACTGCAGCATAGTCAACAAAATTGGGCATACTCGGAAACAGGACGATCCCATAGATCATGACGGCCAACTGAGCATGAAAGGCTTCCCAACTTCCCTTCTCTGCTTCTTCTCTAGCTACCCTCAACAGAAACTTCAAAGGCAATCCTACAACATCCCCACTGGACTTCCAACTATCACTGACTTCCTTGATACCCAAATGGAGAGCTCTGGCAACAACTCTGAAATCAACCTCCTTGGGCACATCCAAGAAAGGAACCTGATACCGGACCGGGACACTCAGCAGAATGGAGTACTCCTCAAGAGTAGGCGCCAACTGATAATCTTGAAAGGTGAAACAATGAAGCTCTGGGTCGTAGAACTGTAGAAGAGTCTGCAACGGCACCGGATCGACTACCATCTTCAACAGTGTCAGAATATCTCCATACTAGTCAACAAACCCCTTCTGGTTACCACTGGTCATAAGGTTGCTCAACTCAATCAGAGACGTCAAAGGTTCACGGTGAAAGCTGTAGGAACAAGTCTTCCGCTTCAACTCTGGGACTGTTGCCATCTCTATCAGTGAACAAGCTCTGGAATGTACCTGAGAAATGATATGCATGCAGGGATTAGTTTTTTTTTCTTTCCTTTTCTTTTTTTTCTTTTTTTTTTTGCGTATTTTTTTTGAAAATAAACATGTTATGATGCAAATGATGCAGACAAGACTGGTTGGCTGTGTCTCTCAGAACACAGGATCAAAGCTTCGGCTTGAACTCGGAACCACAAATTCATCTGAAACCCAAAGTCATCTGAGACCCCAAAATTCTGAACCAATAGTCACCAACAGGATCACAAGTCACCAACAAGTCACCAACAAGTCACCAACTGTACCTGTAATAATGATCATTCCCTCCCCACTCACGGGTGTCATCTAGGCCAGGGTAAGGTCGAGAGAAATGCAACATAAATAACCTTTCGCAGAACATCATCATATACACACCCGAAGTATGTAACGATAATATCCCACCAGGGTCTGAACTGCTCGTGATATCAATGTTCCGCTAAGTGGCGCAATACCACCCGCTTCCCATGAATCACTCTATTCCTAAATATCCTAGATTTCACTCATGGCCTGGGTATTGGGCCTTTTACCTCATGTAACTCCCACCCCAACAGAGAGAAACAGACAACCAGCCAGGTGAACAGATGAATAAATGCAAACATTAATGCAAACAATAAATGCAAACGATAAATGCACATATATACAAATGAATGCAATAAATAACAGCCAATAGCAACCAAACCCTATCCTAGAGAGCGCTAGGAGAGACTCGCTCAGGGAAGACGGACCAGCACAGGTCAACTTCTCTATACTCCCCAGCAGAGTCGCCAGCTGTCGCATCACGCGAAAAACCGGCGGGAAAACAAGAACAACAGAGCCGCCACCGTGCGTTATTTATCCCAAAAGAGGGAAAGGAAACGCTCAGAGTAAACCTGGAAAAAAGCATGGTCTCGCGACCAAAGAGAATGGGTTTGGGAGTCGGTTATGCGAAGGGAAGGTATTAGCACCCCTACGAATCCGTCGTACTCGACGGGATCCACGCACAATAGAAAGGAAAATGGTTGCTAAAAACACGCTGCTCACACACACACACACTGGCTGAAAGAGACACAAGAAAACAGACAAGACTGAAACTGACTCGGCAGGATATCGTATCCTGGGCCTACTTAGTCTATCAGGCATAGACATCAGAGTCGAAGTAGTTCGGACTGGGGAAACGACACATGCTCGCTAGGATATCGCATCCTATGCATACGTATCTTCTTGGACGAAGAAGAATCAGAGCATTCGTAGCTCGGCTGACACGCACACAAACAAACACTGGCAAAGGCAAACGTGGAGCCTGAATGCCAATCACTGGACTTACATCAGCATCCGAACCAAAACACACACAAAGAGGCAAACGTGGAGCCTGAACGCCAATCACTGGACTTACATCAGCATCCGAACCAACAAACCCACACTGGAACCCGAATGCCACTCGATGGACTTACATCAGCTTCCAAGCACACAACAAGGCAAAACAAAGACACAGGCGCCCGGAGAGATCTGCTCATCTCCTGCCTACGTACCTCATCTGGTATGAGGATCAGGGCGACGTAGTTCCCCTACGGAGGGATACAGGACTAGCCTAACCAGATAACAGAGGGAGACACAACACTAGGGAGACTACGACTCGAGCCTAGATGTTGTCATGCAAATCATCCCTAAGTTAAGGTTTCTAGCTAACTTGCACAGGAAGCAAGCCTATCCTAAACATGACTTGCACAGGAAGCAAGCCACACCTAACCTAACTTGCACAGGAAGCAAGCTAAAGCAAACCTAACTTGCACAGGCAGCAAGTCAAACAAACACAAGCACAGGTAGCACACACTATATGCAAGCAATGGGCTCAATCAAGGTTAGGTTTTAGTCGAGGGGTCATATCAACCTCAACAAACAAACCACTGGAACTGGGCAGTGTTAGCTCTTAACCTTGCCATTGAGGGGCTAAGGTGAAGCAGATGAAAGGTGAGTGAAGATAAGACTTCACAGCTCTTATCCCTGGCCTGGGAGAGCTTAAGACAAGAATGTGTGGGTTCAGAAAGTGGGAACCCTTCTACACATTTAAAACTGACTCAACTGTACAATTGTACAAGATCTTGGGTTTGTATCTGCAATGCATCAACACAGTGGTGTGAGCAAAGCAGATGACACACAGAATAGCAGGGGATAGGTTGCATATCCCTTGGGTTCTGCCAATTGCCTCTTCACTTAGGAGGTCTTTGACTCTATACAAGGACAAATTAAACATCCACAAACATTGCCTCTTAAGGAGGACTTCAGACAATTACCTGGCCAAGTAACAGGCCAGGTCTTCCAGACTACATGAAGATGAGAAATATACCTCAATGCAAATTGCTTATACAAGCAAAGCAAAGCAAAAGTTCACAAGGAACTGAGCAACTAAAAGCACCTGAAATAGTCAAGCAGACATTAGTATACAACTTCAAACAAAGCAAATAGAAACAGACATCAACAGTTAATCAGAAGCAAATGGATGTGCAAAACAAACAAGTTAATCAATGATATTCAAGCAAGCTCAATCAAAAAGAATTGGTCTCATTGGTCATTTGTTGGTCAACCTGAAAACATGAGCTCAAAGGTGAGTAACAGGACCACTAGGGCAAGCCTAGGGTCAAAAGAGAATGAAAAAGTTAAAACAGCAAAGGGTAAGTATCCAAAATCATGTTCAAACAATCAAGAAACAAAACCAATTGGGTTCACATTCATATCAATCATCATCATCATTTCATGAACAAAAGAAGTCAAAGCATGGCATATGGAAGCTCAAAGAAGTCAACAGCAAGACTTAACTCAAAAGCAATCTTAAACATTTCCAAAAATCACCAAATAAATCATGGTCAATCACAATCCATATCATGGTATGCATGTCAAATTTCATCTCATTTGGACAAGTGGAAGGCAGTCAATGAAAATCAGAAAGTCAAAGCAATTTTGAACATGCTCAAAGAAGTCAACCAAACATGCATCAACTTGAAAAAATCATAAATCAGAGATGGCATATGATAAATGAATGGGACTAAAACCATGGCAAAGCTTAGGATGTCTAGTTATCTCATACCAAATTTCATGTCCATCCAATAAAGTATGAGAATTTCACAAATGAAATGGGAACATGTGTCACAAAAAGTCAACATATGACTAAACAGGGGAGAAAATCTCAAACAATTAGGAAATGCCACAAATAATTTCAAGAAAATTCATATGTAAACTAGACATCCAAGAGTAAGTTCATGCAAAAAATCAGATCAATTGGAGGTCAAGAAGCATGGTATCAAAAATCAACAAGTTTCACATCAATGGTGTGACACAAATTGTCACACCCTACTTCAAAAATTCACAACTCACAAACCAGCAATGATAAATTCACAAAATCTACACCAAAATCACCACGAGTGTGTCTAGTTTAAGCACAAAAAAATTTGGGAGCCATTGGATAAAGCATCATCATTTCACAATTGTTTTGGCAAAAGGTACAAAATATGGACACATGAACAAAACCCTAGCACCAATTAAAATTCACTCATCCAAAAAAATCAGCAAAAATCATGATAAAAAAGTAGAGATCCAGATGAACACAATGCAAAAATTCCCATGAAATTTGGATTTAAAATGATGAACTTATGATTTTTACAAGTTTGGTGATCAAAAGTGAAATTAAAATGAAAAAACAACATAATTCAATGGGACATGTGCCACGGCCATGGCATTTTTCTAATAACCAGGGTAACTAACTCAAACGCCGCGTTTTGGGCCAGGGAACGAAATAAGCTGATTGGCCAGGCTTAATGCAACAGTAACAAGGCCATGCACACGTGAAACACAAAAAAAATCTGGAAAATGGAAATTAGGGTTCATCCATCTACAGTACATCTTCATCCTCTTCCCCAAATCGTGTCAAAAAACTTTCCCAGAAATGGACATACAACATACCGTTCTAATCAGCAGACCAAGCACATTCACAATCCAACAATAATTTTCATTGATTTATGCTAACAAGAGAGAACCAAACCAAAACACATTCACATATGAAACTTTAAGACAACATAACTCCACAAATACTCAACCATTTTTAGTGACTCAAAGCTCAATAGAATCAGCAAAACAAGGCCTACCTAAAGCATGGCATGGTTCTGGAAAAGGTTAAAGTCGAAAACTCACCTAATTCGCAGAACAGTGGTGATTCAGAGGTTCTTTGGTCGTGGAAGCTCAAAACAGCTGGCCCTTAACACTCCAGATGATGAATGGAAGAAGAACTTTGGCTCAAGCTTGCTCGATTCAGCTCCAGCTCAGAACTGCCATGGAAGGAGCTTGGAAGAACAGTCCATGAAATGGTTGTTACAGTCAATGTTTGATGCTTGGAATCAGTTCAAAGATGATGAGAGATGATGTAGCAAGCAAGGATAGCTCGAGTGTTTTGCAAATTTTTCAAGAAAAGTTCAAAAATGCCAAAATGAGAAAATGAGAGAACAAGGGTTTTTCTGTTGTAAAATGGTGGCTGCTAGGGTTTCCTTCAGAGAGAAAATGATGAATATATACTCTGTTCAATGGTACTTAATCAAGGTTCATGAAAAAGTGGAATGGAGTTGGTGAAAAGTGTCCTTTTGCCAATTTTCAAGCAAGTAGGTGATGGGTGTGTGTACTGCACGAAAATGGGCCTTGAACATGTCCAAAATATGATTTCTGAACATATTTGATTGGTAGAATTGGTTGGAAGTGGTTAATTTTGAAACTCATTTTTCAACCTCACTTGAAATTAATTCATGCAAGTCCAAAAATGCCATTTTGATTGGTAATGTTTTGATGCATGATGGTTGCATATTTGGAAAGAGGAGGTCAAATGTGACTTGTTGGAAAAAACCTCACCAATTTTGGCCAAATGGTTTGAGAGATATGGCCTTTTGAAGTTCAAGAATTTTTGAAAATGAATTGATCATAACTTGCCAACCATGCATGGGAATTGAGTGTTCTTGGACTTTTTGGAAATGGGAGAACAAGATCTTCAACTTTCATGTTGGGCAAAAATTCATTTGAAGCTTGTATCATGATGTAAGTTTGAGGATCAAGACTTTCCATTTTTGGCAGGTTTCAATTACAGGTCAACTTTCTATTTTTGGAAATTTCTTGTCTGGCTTCAAATTCTTCCATGATGATGTTTGACATGTTATATGAGGCCTATTTGGACATGAATAAGCTCTCTCAAACCAAATCCAATCATCCAAACCATAAAATCAAGCCCAGTTGACCAAGTTTGACTTTTTTAGGGTTTCTGACTGACTGTGCACTGACTGATGACTTCTGAACATCCAATCCTTGACCAAAACACTTCAAATGGATCCCCAAGTCATGTGAACATGTTGGACCAACCCTAAGGCCTTGGCTCAATGAAAATTGTGCTTGCTTGCTTGATTGACTGATCTCCTGACCAGTTTGACCTAATTCTTCTGATGACTTGCACTTGGGGCAAAGGGGACAATGCAATGTTATGCAGTGGACCATGTTATGTTATGACCTAAAATGAGAATGTATGTACAATGATAGGTGCAAATTTGAGGTGCTACACTTTCTTGGACACGCTGGATTCTACCGGCGTTTTATTAAGGACTTCTCCAAAATAACCAAACCTTTAACTGGACTTTTAATGAAAGATGCTGAATTCATTTTCGATGAAAAATGTAATGACGCATTTAATCTTTTAAAGCAAGCATTGATCTCAGCACCTATTATGAAACCGCCCGATTGGTCGGAACCTTTTGAGATAATGTGCGATGCTAGTGATTATACAGTTGGAGCCGTTCTAGGACAAAGGAAAGATAAAAAATTACATGCCATTTATTATGCCAGTAGAACCCTAGATGCTGCCCAACTTAACTATGCAACAATTGAAAAAGAATTACTCGCTGTAGTTTTTGCTATAGACAAATTTAAATCTTATCTAGTAGGAGCAAAAATTATAGTTTACACCGATCATGCTGCCATTCGTTACCTATTAAGTAATAAAGATGCCAAGCCCAGGTTACTCTGATGGATTCTATTACTACAAGAGTATGATTTAGATATAAGAGATAAAAAGAAGGCATTGAAAATGTAGTAGCCGATCACCTTTCTAGGCTAGAACATCTAAAACCAGAACTAGTACCCATAAATGATGATTTCACCTATGATAGACTGATAGCTAGAGTAGAAACCATTGAAGATAATAACCTAAGCCCTCATGAGCATCCCCAAAATTCCTTAGCAATAAGTAACGTACCCTGGTATGCAGACTTCGTTAATTACCTAGCTGCTGATATAGTACCCCCTGATCTTGACTACCACCGCAAGAAGAAATTCTTCCATGATGTGAGAAACTTCTATTGGGACGAACCACTCCTTTTCAAAAGGGGTAAAGATGGCATTTTTCGTCGTTGCGTTCCAGAAGAAGAGGTAAATAGTATTATCGAGCATTGTCATTCTACACCCTATGGTGGACATGCGAGCACCTCTAAGACATACACCAAGATTCTTCAAGCTGGCCTATTTTGCCCTACCATGTGGCGCGATGTCTATGCTTGCATTGTCAAATGTGATAGATGCCAACGCACTGGAAACATTTCAATGCGTGATGAAATGCCTCTAAGAAACATTAAGGAAGTAGAACTCTTTGACGTATGGGGTATAGATTTCATGGGACCTTTCCCACCATCCTTAGGGAACATGTATATCTTAGTAGCTGTGGACTATGTGTCTAAGTGGATTGAAGCTATAGCTGCACCCACAAATGACACTAGGGTAGTGATAAAACTATTTAAAAACTATATATTCCCTAGATTTGGAACACCACGTTTAGTCATAAGCGATGGAGGATCACACTTTATATCGAGAATATTTGACAAACTTTTAAAAAAATATGGAGTTAGGCATAGAGTAGCAACACCATACCACCCACAGACTAGTGGCCAAGTAGAAGTATCTAATAGTGAAATAAAACAAATCCTAGAGAAAACTGTTTCTATTTCTAGGAGAGACTGGTCTCAGAAGCTTCAAGAAGCATTATGGGCCTATAGAACCGCTTTCAAAACCCCTATAGGAACTACTCCTTACCAACTAGTTTATGGAAAATCATGTCACTTACCGTTCAAATTAGAGCATAAGGCCTATTGGGCCATTAAAACTTTGAATTTAGACTACCTAGCCGCTGGAGAAAAGCGTACCCTAGACATTCATAAACTAGAAGAACTTAGGCGATCTGCCTACGAGAATGCAAAAATATATAAAGAAAAAACAAAAGCCTATCACGACAAAAGAATAGTAAAGAAAAACTTCAATATAGGCGATCCTGTTCTCCTTTTCAACTCTAGGTTACGACTCTTCCCTGGAAAGCTACGTTCAAGATGGACTGGCCCATTCGAAGTATCCAAGATTCTGAGATCCGGAGCCGTGGAAATCAAGAACGAAACCTGTAGTCCATTCATTGTAAATGGACAAAGACTGAAGCTCTACGAAGGAGGAGACATTCCAGCATACTACTCAAGCCACACCCTGATTGATCCACCAATTCCTACTACTACAGGTGTATAAATTCTAATCGTCAAGTTAATGACGTTAAACAAACACTGCGTGGGAGGCAACCCATGGTTTTTCTTTCATTTTACTTTTTCACATTTATTTATTTTTATTTTTATTTTATTTTATCATATTTTGCACTGAGACTAAAATTTGAATGGTTTGCACTTTCAGGATCACTTTCTTAACTTTTACGGGATGCAAGATTTCGATGATATGCACGTGGCCTATAGAGATAATGCTCAGAGAGAGCGCTACATCGCTCTGTATCAGCGACCTATGGCACCCACACGTTATCCTGATCAACACTGTATGGAGGCACTAGGTATCGAGCCGAGTATCCGATTCCTTAGCCACCAGCTTCACTGGGACGAGTTTGCTGATGACTTGAGTAACACCTACAGGAACCTGACATTGAAGTTCCTGAGTTCATTCGACTATGACCCATACTCTGGACCAGATGGGTATGCTGCTTTCAGGCTCTTTGGAGTTGAGTACTCTTTCAGCCAGAAAGAGTTCGGCGACCTACTGGGTTTCCAGACCACTCCTGATGATATCCCGGAGACACCTATGGGATATTTTCTGGGTAAGGAGGTGGAGAAGTTTTGGAGTGATATATCAGGTGGCGGAAGCCAAGATCCATCTACGCAGCTATCTCATGTTATACATAACCCCGCCTTTAGATACTTTCAGATGATATTAGCACATTCTTTCCTGGTAAGACCGAATGCAGAGACACTACTGAGTGAAGAGGAGATCTTCCTACTATTTTGTGCATCCCAGTCTCGCCCAGTAGCATGTGGGAACTTTTTGTTATACAGTCTCAGCGGTATCTCCAGATCTACCAAAGGAGTCATCCATGTGGGCGGGATCATCACGCAGATTGCTGTCGCCTTAGGTCTGTCTCGCAAGCTGTCACATCTTCGGATCTACTGTGGGTACACTACCATGGACATCGACTTCTGTTTGTCCAGAGGGTTGATGAGGAGAGCCTCTTTCACCCATGTCAGTTCCGATTTCTGGTCGACAGCGAGGCTATCCATTATTTCACACTGCCAAATCCTATGATGACCAGTGTGCATGATCCAACGAATTGGAGTTATGCTCTAGAGGGCCAGGGAGAGACCGTCGTGGAGCCGAGATCACCACCCATTGCTTAATACACGCCTACACCAGCATCTCCAAGGATCACTGTTTTCTCTAATAATCTTTCATTGCAGACCCCCGACATCCGCACTCAAATTGCTGAGTGTCGTAGAGAGATCGCAGAGCTTAGACAGGAGGTGGCTAACCTCACTTTACAGATGGGAGTGTCTGATCTCACCCATGCTACTGAAGCCGACTGTCTATATCAAGAGATCACAGAGCTCAGGCAGGAGGTAGCCATGCTCCGTGGATCCTCTCAGGAAGACGACATCCCTACTATATGATCTCACCATTCCATCTTATTTTATCTTTCTTTTATTTTATTTTTTTCTCGTATTTACATAACTCATCTTATATTATCGCATTCGGAATATTATATAAACTATGTCTATATATTAATACTTCTACTTTTATCTATATATGTCTTATGTTTATTTTATTTGCATTTTTTATTTTATTTTAGTTGTTTATTTATTTATTAGTCTAACATTTAATTTTTGTTTTATTTGATTTTTACTTCTATAAAAAATTATGCAAGTCAATGATGCTAGGAAAATCACAAGACAAATGCTATCCGGACCCCTCAAAGCCAAAAGACAAGAGAAGCCCAAACCAAAGGACCAAAATCCGGCCCAACTAGATTTTGCCTTGTGGCGCCCGCCATAGGCCCTGTGGCGCCCGCCACAGCGTCTGTAAAAGGTCGGGGCAAAACCCTTTCCTTCACCATTTTCACACCTTACAACCTTCCAAACCCATTTTTCCACCTTGGAAAAACATCCGTGAACCCACAAAAAGCTCATACCTTTCTACTCACCACACCGTACAAATCATTTTTCCGATTTCCATTTTCATTTTCATCCGTCGGATTTCGTAAAAATCCAACCTTTTCACATTCCACTTCATCTTCTTCGTCACTTTTCAAGAGCTACACAAATAGAGTTTAATGGATTCATTCTTCGAGGAGGGAAACCGGGGGATAAACAAAGAAAAATTATCGAACGGTTGCAAAATCGGGAGATCCTCCCGACAAGGTATGTTGACGAAAACTGTCTCTACACTTTAGGTATCTATCATAACATATTTCATTTAGATAACTTAGGTTTGCATAATTTCTTTTCCAACAAAGAACCCACCTATGAGCGATTGACAATTGAATTCTTGAGTTCCTTAATTTATATTGTCAACCCTAACACTGCTAGCACAGTTGATATTGTCAGATTTAGAATGTTTGCTGTTGAATATGAATTCAGTACCGACGAACTAGCCAGCTTGTTAGGAATCCCTCATGGGGACGGTGCTATTTGTGAGGCCCCTTTGGATTCGGAATGGTCAGTTGAGGTATTTTCCTTCTGGGAGCGCTTATCAAACACTTCCATAAACTCTTTTGAAGGAGTTCTTGCCCCGACTATCCATAACCCGACCATCAGAGTTTTTAGACATCTGTTGGCATGCACTATTTTTGGCCGGGAGAATCCAAATAAGGTTAATGCTAGAGAGCTTCTATTTTTACAAGGAAGCCTCACAAATAGACGAATTAATCTGGTCCCATTCATGCTTGCTCATATGACTTTAACTTTGAATAAAGCGGGACCGATTTCTTTTGGTGGATTGATTACATCTATTGCTCGGGCGCTTAACCTGAACAATGAGATGGCTACCCTAGACCCCTTACCTCCTCGCACAATTAACCTAAAATTTTTTAGAGACATGAAATTATGCCGTTTGAGGAGAGAAGGAGGCTATATGCTTATGGTTCATGGTGTAGCCATCCCATCTGTTGTTTTGCCGTGCACTAGACGTACAGATGTACGAGATGAAAGGAATTGGACCTACGCTTTAGATGCTCCACCTGTTTTGGGTCCTCTTCCTCCTAACATTCCTTATGAGGCGGGACATGACACTGATGATGAATATGATCGGAGAGAGAGATCTCCCGTACCCCATATGTCCCCCCATCATCCTTCACCACTACACACTGCACCATCTTCTTCTTCTGTAGGTACCACTCCTGGCTTTTATATTACGGAAGAGATGTGGCGTGACCACATGGCTAGAGAGCAGAGGCGTGACGACCTAGTCTCTACCATCCAACAACAGCTGGCGAATAACATGAGCTTCATGCAAGAATCGCAGCGGAGGACAGACAGGTCCTACGACACTGTTCTACAGTCCCTGCAAACGATCATAGATACACAAGCCCGTCAGCAACACTACCACTAGAGACACATGGCACTCATTAAAGCCACTCAAGGTTCCATTTTGGGTAACCTTCGAGAGGTGAGGACCGCTCAGGATGCCCTGCAGGCGAGGATGGATCAAAGAGACCATCGTCGTACCCGATCCCGTCGTCCATCTCAGGATGGCGAGGGCACTAGTGGTCAGCAATAGGTTGTCAGGTAACTCTTCCCTTATCTTATTTTGAAACATTGGGGACAATGTTCGATTTAAGTGTGGGAGGAGACTCTATCGTCTTTTCTTTATTCTTTTTCTCGTCTTTCCTTTATCGCTTTTCTTTCCTGTTTTTAGATAGTTTATTTATTTTTATTTCCTTTTAGTTGTTTATTTTGCTTTTTAGTATAATGCATGAGTCTGACGAGTCACCAAATATAGTAGATCTTTAGTACAATCCTACCTCCCCATACCTTTAGCCCCACCGATTTTTTTTTTGCAAAAGAAAATAGTGTTATTCCGAAAGTTTTCAGGTTTTAAAGACATGTTTTGAGTAAGGATGCGGTGACTTGGGAGAACTTTGCGAAACATCAGTATTATTTTAGCACCATAGACTTCGTAAATATAGGAACCACTCCCGAAACCCCATATACCATGGCCTTAATCATCATTTCCGTATAAGTCCTCAGTAGTTTATCTCAGCAGTCAGCTCCGGCCTACGCATCCTCTACGTAGGGGACCGATGCAAATAAGTGAATGATCCAGCAAAACAAAAAAAATGAAAGAAAGCAAAAAGGCAACTTCGGTATAGGTGACCCTCACAAAGTCATTTAAACCAAAGAATTATAAAAATTTGCTACAAAAAAAGAAAAAAGAAAAAGAAAAACATACCCACTGATAGTTGGTTCAGAGGTATCTGACACTGAACTCGGTAGGGCGGATTACGATCCGATCCCCCACAACTACAGTTGGGTCCAATAAAAGGGTTTACACATATTTATGTGCCAGAAATCCCATGCTCAGATCATAATCACTAACAAGCCACTCTACTATGAAGCATGTACGGATAACGGGCTTAATGTGATTGCGCCTGAATGAAAAGGACACAAAAAAGAGATGAAGAGGCAGGCCTAGGTATTGTGGGATAATATGGGTTGGTTAATATAGGAATGAAGTTTATGTCCGTAATTGCGGATTACTGTCATCATGATACCCTTAGTTCACTCAGTTAGTACCTATTACTGCATCCCGACCTGAACTTAGAATTTTTACCTGAAGCACTCGTTTGCACCAGTTTTTCTTTTATGAGCTTTTTAATATTTTTCTTGAGGACAAGCAAAGGTTTAAATGTGGGAGAGTTTGATAACACTGAAATTTACCATATTTTCGACTCCGATTTCACATGCATTCTAGTTGTTTTATTGTTATTTTGCTGTGTTATTGCTATGTTTTCCTTTGTTTTCAGGTTTTTACTTTAATCGGAGCCCCGATCGAGAAAAGGAGTGAAAAAGAGCTAAAAACCCTAAAATTCAGCATTTTGTACTTGTGGCCTACCCCATGGCTGGCGCCATAGACCCTGCCATGACGTGTCCAAGCTCAACTTCCCTCAACTGCCACGTTCCCCACTACTTCCACTAAGGCGCCTCAGATTGGCCTTGTGGCGGGCGCCATGGCCTTGTGGCGGGCGCCACAAGAGGAAAAGTTTTCCCTCCCATTTTCAAGTTGAAGGGCATCATTGTCATTTCCATCATTTTACTTGCTTATAAATAGAAACTCGAAATCACTTTTATAATCATCCAAACTTAGAACAGAGGCAAACTCAGAGCAACTTTGTTTCACTTAGGCATATATTCAGTATTTTAAAGTGGTAATCGCTTCGCATTGGAGTGTTACCACAATTGTGTGCTCGAGTCTGTGATAGAGTCTGTAATCGAGTTTGGAGCACTTTGGAAGGAAGTTAATCCTGCCGCCATTTTCATTTCCGCTTTGCAATTTACTCAAGCCTCCAATTGGAGCAGGTTTTTATTACTTGTCTTTATCTTATTTATTTTCTCGCACTCGCTTTAAATTATTTATTTCCTCGCACTCGCTTTAAATTATTTATTTCCTCGCACTCGCTTTACTTTATTTATTTCCTCGCACTCGCTTTAAATTATTTATTTTCTCGCACTCGCTTTACTTTTATTTATTTTCCTCGCACTCGCTTTACTTTTATTTATTTTCCTCGCACTCGCTTTACTTTTATTTATTTCCCGCACTCGCTTTACATTATTTACTTTCCGCACTCGCACTACTTTTATTTACTTTCCGCACTCGCACTACTTTTATTTAAATTAATGCACTTTTACTTTACCATGTCTAACTAAATTTATAAGGTTAGAATGTAAGGATCGTAATTGAACCGATAATCCGTACAATTGTTCGTAGAAATACTTAAGGGCTATTTTAACTTTCAACTTAAGTTTTCCCGCACTTCAATTCCTTTGGGTAAGATCGAAAGCCGTCCAACGTCTATCTAAACTTAATTGTTTTTAACTATTTCAAAAACAGCGAAAGCGCTTTGTTTAGTTCATTAGGAGTTTTTAATTTAAGAAGAAAAAAGATTTTAAAACTATTTTCGGACGCGTTTATAAGTTTAGAGTCTGGTTCGTAAGAACCTCTTTTGGTTAACAAATCCAGGTTATAATACTTTTCAACTTAGTCAAGATACTATATTTCTTAAAAATAGGTTTACTACTCTAACGCAATGCGCGCCTTTTTATAAGTGACAATAAGAGGGTTTGATTAGGGAGTACAACTCGGTTCTGATTACGCGAAAGCGACAGTTCCTGTTAAATTAGTTCTTTTCAAAGTAGGAAACACTGCCCATAAGTAATTCTATTAGCAAGTACTTGGATTATTAATTGATTACGTGAATTACATTCGACCCTGTCTTTATTAATTAATCTTTATTCAACATTTTACTTTTCATTGCACACTCCAAAAAACACATATTTTGATTGCCTTTGATAAACACCATAACGACAAATAACGATAGATTGAGATTTGGTCTCTGTGGATTCGACAATCTTTTATATTACTCTGACGCGTTCGTATACTTGCGAAACACCGCATCAATACTCAGGAGGTGGCTGTGGAATTTCTCGGTCAAGTTCCTCTTCGACTTTATCTGCTCCATTATTAGGATCTCCTTCATTGGGCTCAAGAGCGTTCAGATCAAAAATCCAATTCACCATATTCTGCGGATCTGTACGGTTCCTGTTGGGCATAATGATGCTTCGAACTATCTTGTTCATAACCACAGGATGGTACTTCCCATCTTCTCTGGCCTTGATGAGGTGTGAGGAACGACAATAGTCGATGTTGAGGAACTCGGCTTGCAAGGAAGGTAAATTGGCGAGCCTATCCCCCAGATTCAGGCCTAATGCTATGGAGGTGATGATTCCTCCAAAACAGAACGCCGTGCTGCCTCTCATGCATGCAACCTGGATGTTTACCAACAAGAATGGGGTGGCATTGAACGCCACCGGGGTGAACACACAGTGAAGAAAGAAGAGCTCCTTAGAGTTTACCTTGTGATTGTTGACTCTTCTGAAAACCGTGTGCCCAAAGACTCGATGGAAATATCTTATAGCTGGGTTGTGGATGTATGTTGCGTTGAGCGCATCCCAACTTATGAAGTTCATGTTGGTAAGGCTATGCCACACTCCAAATGCTATTTCTGACCATCCATCGGGGATACAACAATGAACTCCCTCTCCATGTCGGAAGCGAAGCATTCACGCTATTTGAGTTTGGTTCAGGGAATACTCGGTACCAAACATTCTAAATATGGCGGCTCCGGTGAGAAACTGAGTTACTACAGGAGAGGTAATGTAGGAGAATAAACTCAGAAATTCTAAGGTCAGCGCCTCATAAGTTGGTTGCGGGTTGGTGTAAAGCTGCGTCAAACTAGATTTTTTCAACATCCATTCTACGCCATCTGAAAGTCCTAGCTCCGTTAGACAATCATTATCAACATACCTCGTAGCTTGGACTAAACGTTGATAGAACCTGAGGTAGTTGTCTCTCTGTCGCTCGCCGACTTCTCCTTATTTGAATATGATATTTGAGAGGTCGGGAGCAACTCTCTCTTGACGGGCCATTTAGTGTGCGAATTTGAAAATATAGGTTTTGGTGGGAGAGATGGATTTTCGTGAGTTATAAGGTACTCACACGTTTCTCGCTTAAAAAGGATGTGAAGAAAGGGTTAATGGAGAAAAGAGTGGTGTGAGTGGGATGGTTAAGGAAAATAGAATGATTAGATGAGGAAGAAGATAGGAAGTGCACCTGTTTTTATAGGCGCGCCTTCTGGATCCGTGACGATTGTGACAGGGCTGTTACGGTCGTCACACATAACGGTCTTGCGTAACGGTCATATGCAACAGTCATGTGTAACGGTCATGTACTTAATGTGTGACGGGCGTGGCGTATCTGTGACGGGCGTCACGCCTCTGTGACGGGCGTAACACTACATGTGATGATCGTCACATGCAACGTTCACAATTTTTGGAAAACATGCCAAAAGGTATAAGAATTTTAACAACAGTAACACATTAGTAATGATAGCAGAAACACAGTACGACAGCAATATAAAATACAATAAAAGCAATATAGAATTAACAGCAGTATAAAATAAAACGACGGAGGTAAATTAAATTTATTATAGAAGCAAAAAGAAATAACAATGTTATTTAAATTAAATTAAAAGACTAAAGTTAAATGTAACATTAAAAGAAATAATAGCAATAAAAGTGCTCGCTCCCCACACTTAAACATAGCGTCCTTATTGCTTTAATGTGAGTAGGAGAGGTCAGCGATCAATGTAATCAGCCACAATTCTGTCCCAAAGCAGCTACAACCTGGTTCAAGTGATCAAACTATTCGACGACGACATCCATTAAGCCTAAGACATCAAGGCGCATGCTCTTTATTTCATCTTTCACATTGGTAATGTCAGTGTGGAAACCATTCAGACGGGTAAGGATTATGGTCAATTTTTCTGCATAGGATGGAAGTTCCGGTTCATCTATGTTATAGTAGTTTGGAGGGGTTTCAGGGTCAGATTCATCAACAGAGATAGGGTCATCTAAATACTCATATATAGGCGGTGTCTCAGGAGGTGATGCTGGAGCAATGTGGTGTTCATCTAAATCATAAAGCCAGTTATTTCGGTTATGAACACTTGTTCTCTCATGGTTTGGTAAGGTTAATAGATGGACAACTTCGTTATTAATTAGGTAATCAAAAGTATCCGGCCCAAGGTTTCCTATGATTCTACGGTCAAAGAAAAATTCAATATCCATGGGTCGGATGTGTCCAAAAGGTGTATGCTCATAAAGTGGGCGTCTAAGTCCAATGGCATCAGCTATCATGGTTACTAGGCCGCCTATTATGATTGGGGTGCGATTGTTCTTTGCAAGGTGAACGAATCTTTCCATCATAAATGTCACAACATTGACATGTCGACCTTGGTCGACACAAGGTAAGATGAAAAGTTCATCTCGTGACACTATAGTGTTGTTCGCTTCTTTTCCAAACAGGGTGTGGGCTAGTATTTTATGGAAGTAGCGGATAACAGGGTTGTGTATCATCTGGGAGTGCATCTCGTTTGGGTTAGGGTGGTAGTCTCCAGTTAAACTACCCCAAAAATAATCTAGGTCGATGTCATCGATTAATTCCTCCTGGAGGGTAGTGAAAACAAATGGGCCACTAGGAAATCCTAGGAGGCCAGCAAGGTCTCTACGGTTATAAGTGAAGTCCATACTAAACAGCCTAAAGGAAATCAACCCTCTGTTGAGTTCGTAACCATTCTCGGGGTTGTAAACTAGGGAGCTAAGGAATTCTAGGGTGATTTCACGGTATGTGACAAACCTTCTCTTAATAGCAGCATTCTCCCATCCTAGCTGGTTAAACATAAACAAGATGCTATCTCGGATACCTAACCTATCCATGGTAGGTCCATCATAATATATGGATAAAGCCATATCCTTCTGAGCTAAATAATCATAGCGCCTTCTCTGAACTCTGCCTCTGAAAACTGTATCTACTGGTTGCATGATGAAAGTTAGTTACTAACTAGTTATATTTCGCCTGTTAATCAGTATCCGATGTTTCTAAGTTAGTAACTAGAAGCAACAAGTACATTACTGCATAGAATCAATGAAAGGGAGCAAAATACAGATAAAAGTCAAAGAAGGGAAACGCATAAAAACAAAGATAACAAATTTAAAAAAAGGGCGGGTTGTCTCCCACTAAGCACTTTGTTTAATGTCGTAAGTTCGACAGTAACGTTGCGATATATTAGTTTTGGGGTTGAGCGGGCAGCTCTATAAGTCTTAGACTATTTGAATAGTCGCTGTTGCCAGTACTATGATAATGTTTTGATCTCTGCCCGTTTACCATAAACGGTTCACTATTTCGACCTTTGATTTCTATCGCACCGCTTTTAAAGACTTTGTGATTTCGAAAGGGCCTGACCACCTAGATTTAAGTTTTCCCGGAAAAAGCTTAAGTCTCGAATTACATAGTAGCACTATGTCGCTGACATTAAACTCTTTCCTAGATGTACATTTATCGTGCCATTTTTTGGTCCGTTCTTTGTATATCTTGGCATTCTCATAGGCGTCTAGTCGAAGTTCTTCCAATTCGTGAATGTCTAAAATTCGCTTCTCGCTTGCGGAAGTATAATTTAGATTTAGGGTCTTAATTTCCCAATAAGCTTTGTGTTCTAATTCCATAGGGAGATGACATGATTTACCATAGACTAATTTAAAGGGTGTGGTCCCTATCGGGGTCTTGTAGGTTGTCCTATAGGCCCACAGAGCTTCGTTTAGTTTAGATGACCAGTCTTTTCTAGATATTCCGACAGTCTTTTCTAGAATTTGTTTGATTTCTCTATTCGAAACCTCGACTTGCCCACTGGTTTGTGGGTGATAAGGTGTTGTTACACGGTGTCGGACTCCATACTTCAGAAGAAGTTTTCCAAAGATATTCGATATGAAATGGGAGCCACCGTCACTAACGACTAGTTTTGATACACCGAATCTAGGAAAGATTATGTTCTTGAACAACTTAATCACTACTCATGTGTCATTTGTCGGAGAAGCTATGGCCTCGATCCATTTCGAAACATAATAGACAGCTACGAGTATGTACTTATTACCAAAAGAAGACGTGAATGGTCCCATGAAGTCAATCCCCCACACATCAAAGACTTCCACTTCTAAGATGCCTGTTTGTGGCATTTCATCGCGTCTTGAAACGTTACCAGTGTGTTGGCACCGGTCGCAATTTATAACCGCATTACGGACATCTTTCCATAGAGTAGGCCAAAAGAGGTCCGATTGTAAGATCTTAACACAAGTTTTTGATGTGCTTGCGTGCCCACCATAGGGGGCGGAATGGCAATGAAAGATTATGTCGTTTATTTCATCCTCAGGAACACATTGACGGAAGATACCGTCAGTACCTCTTTTGAAAAGCAGAGGTTCATCCCAGTAGTATTGTTTTAGATCATGAAAGAATTTCTTCTTTTGTTGGTATGATAGGTCCGGTGGAAGTACTCCAACATCTAGGTAGTTGACAAAATCAGCATACCATGGCAGAGTTGCATTCGCATGAATTTCTTCCATGAATTCTTCTATTTCGGTATCATTTAAGGTTAGTTCAGACATGTCACTTTCCATTTGGGCTATAAGTCGTTCGTAAGGGAAATCGTCATTGATTGGAATTTGTTTAGGCTTATTCCCATCGATACGTGATAAGTGGTCTGTTACTACGTTTTCAGTACCCTTCTTATCCTTTATTTCTAAGTCAAATTCTTGTAAGAGTAGGATCCATCTTAAGAGTCTTGGTTTAGCATCCTTCTTACTTAGCAAATATCTAATAGCAGCGTGGTCAGTATAGATAATGATTTTCGCTCCTATTAAGTAGGAACGGAATTTGTCTAAAGCGAACACAACGGCTAGAAGTTCCTTTTCAATGGTGGCGTAGTTCATTTGGGCAGGATCTAATGTTCTACTTGCGTAGTAGATAGCATGAAGTTTTTTATCCTTTCTTTGTCCTAGCACTGCGCCTACGACATAATCACTCGCATCACACATGATTTTGAAAGGTAATCTCCAGTCAGGTGGTTGCATGATAGGTGCGATGATTAAAGATGTTTTTAATTTCTCAAACGCTGTTAAACATTTCTCATCAAAGATAAAGTCAGCGTCTTTCATTAATAAACCAGTAAGTGGTTTGGTAATTTTCGAGAAATCTTTGATAAAGCGTCGGTAGAAACCAGCGTGTCCTAAAAAGCTTCGTATTTCTCGTACGGTTTTTGGAGGTTGATGATTCTCTATGATTTCGATCTTAGCTTTGTCTACTTCAATTCCTTTATCAGATACTATGTGTCCTAAAACGATTCCTTGTTGGACCATGAAATGGCATTTCTCCCAATTCAAGACTAGATTCACCTTTACGCATCTTTCAAGTACCATTTCAAGGTTTGATAGACATCCTTCGAAGCTCTGCCCACAAACAGAAAAGTCGTCCATAAAGACTTCTATAATGTCATCTATAAAGTCAGCGAAGATTGACATCATGCATCTTTGGAATGTTGCGGGAGCGTTGCATAGTCCAAATGGCATTCGTCGGTAAGCGAATGTACCATAAGGGCATGTGAAGGTTGTCTTCTCTTGGTCGTCAGGATGGATAGGAATTTGAAAAAATCCTGAATAACCGTCTAGATAGAAGAAGTGGGAATGCTTAGCCAATCGTTCAAGCATTTGATCAATGAAAGGCAGAGGAAAATGATCTTTTCGAGTGGCTTTGTTTAGTTTTCTATAATCGATGCACATTCTACTTCCGGTCACAATTCTTTGTGCTATAGATTCGCCCTTCTCATTCTTGACAACTGTAACACCCACTTTCTTGGGCACTACATGAATGGGACTAACCCATTGACTATCGGAGATCAGGTATATGATTCCAGTATCTAATAACTTCTTTACTTCATCCTTGACTACAGTACTTAAGATTGGGTTGATCCTTCTCTGGTGTTCTCTAGAGGTTTTGCAATCTTCCTCTAGAATAATGCGATGCATACAGATAAAAGGACTTATTCCTTTTAGGTCGGCGATGCTGTAGCCTAACGTGGTTGGATATTTTCTTAAGACATCTAGTAACTTTTCAGTTTCCATCTGTCCCAAGTCAGCGTTGACTATTACTGGTCTTTTGAGTTCAGTGTCTAGGAATTCGTATCTTAGGTTCTTTGGTAGTGTTTTTAATTCCAAGTCTGGTTTCTTCGGGCATGGCATGTGGTTGAGTGTAAGTGCTAAGCATTCGCTTAGACTGTCATTTTGGTATGGTTCATGCCAATTATCATCTTCAAAGATTGAAGGGATTTGGATTTTCATTATATCAGAATATGTGGTTTCTTGCATCTCCACCTCTCTTACGCACTCGTCTATGACATCAAGTAGATAACAGGTATCGTCTATAGCCGACACTTGTAAGAATTGTGTCAAGATGAATTCAAACTTTTCTTCTCCAACTTTGAATGTTAGCTTACCTTTTTTCACGTCTATTATGGCTCCGACAGTAGCTAAGAATGGCCTTCCTAATATAATAGGTGTACTAGCATCTTCTTTGATGTCCATGATTATGAAGTCTGTAGGAATGTAGAATTGTCCTACACGTACTGGGACATTCTCGAGTATACCGACAAGATATTTCATTGAGCGGTCAGCTAGTTGAACAGACATCTTGGTTGGTCTTAGTTCTCCCATGTTGAGCCTTTTACAGATGGTTAAGGGCATTACACTAATGCTGGCTCCTAGGTCGCATAGAGCTTTGTCTATGACGAACTTTCCAATGACATAGGGTATGAAGAAATTACCTGGGTCTTTTAGTTTGGGAGGCATGTTATTTTGGATTATTGTGCTACACTCAGCGGTAAGTGTAACTGTTTCGTTATCCTCGATTTTTTTCTTATTGGATAAGATCTCTTTAAGAAATTTGGCATATGAGGGCATTTGTGTGATCGCTTATGTAAAGGGAATTGTAATGTTTAGTTGCTTCAGAAGTTCAACAAATTTCCTAAATTGCCCTGTAGTTTTAGAATTTGCGAGTCTTTGAGGATACAGAATGGGTGGTTTATAAGGTAGTGGAGGTGTCGCAACCTGAAAAAATATAGGGTGCGAAAAAACAACTGGCGAGAAAAGAATGACAGAAGAGTCGCCACCGTGCGTTATTTATCCCAAAGGAGGGAAAGGAAACGCTCGAAGTAAACCTGGAAAAAGGAAAAGAAAAGACAAGGTCTCGCAACCAAATCTTGGGTTCGGGAGTCGATTATACGAAGGGAAGGTATTAGCACCCCTACGCATCCGTAGTACTCTACGGGATCCACTCTTGTTGTTCTTGTCTAAAGGGTGTGTGTTTATCTAATGTACTATTTACTAAAAGAAAAGGTCAAAAGAAAATGACTCGCACGGATGTCGCATCCACTGCATACGTATCTCATATGAATATGAGAATCAGAGTCTTCGTAGCTCGGCTACCTATGGGTGAAGGAGACGTGTGCTCGCTAAGACGTCGCGTCTTATGCCTACGTATCTCATCTGGAATGAGAATCAGAGAAAAACGTAGTTCAGCTAACTACGGGAATAAGGGTCTCGATTGCAACTAGGGCAAGAGAAAAGGAAAGTCTCGATCGCAACGAGGGCGAGAGAAAGGATCGCAACGAGGGCGAAAGCAAACAAGGATTAGTTGTTAGTTATTAGTCAAACTCGGCAAGACATCGCATCTTGTGCCTACGTATCTCATCTGAACATGAGAATCAGAGTTGCCGTAGTTCGGCTACATAGGGATTGCCATCTGAACATGGACTTACAAAGGAGGACACCAGTTGTGTCAAAGGAGAGTGGGAAATGTGTTCACGTCCTAGCAGCAGGTGTCGCAGCTCGCTGAATCGAGTCTTAGGCAATTACCTCTTTGCAATAGGACGGATTGACATGCCACAGGATCGGAGACACACAGAAGGTCTAAAAATGGGGGAAGCTCTGCCCTAGAGTTGTCATGCAATATGTACTTAAGTGTTAGGATTTACAAATGGGAATATCTACCTAATGTTAGCGTGCAAAGAATATGGGAATTCTACCTATGTTATCATACAAAAGAATAAGGGAATCCTACCTATGTTATCATACAAAAGGATATGGGAATCCTACCTATGTTATCATACAAAAGGATATGGGAATCCTACCTATGTTATCATACAAAAGGATATGGGAATCCTAACTATGTTATCATACAAAGGATATGGGAATCCTACCTATGTTATCATACAAAGGGTTCTACCTAATGGGTGCTACCTAAACGGAACAAGAATCGACGAATGGAGCAAGGAGAGGTGTTAGGGATAAGGGTAGATGGCGATGCATGAAGCAATCGACTTACAAGGTTGATGGCGATGCATAAAGCAATCGACTTACAAGGTTGATGGCAATGCATAAAGCAATCGACTTAGAAGGTAAATGGATGAATACGTGCTGGTTCTATTAAGTTTTGAAAATGATTACTCGACGTTGAATCGAGGTTTTGATCTTGTTATGGAATGGTTATCGGATGTTCATTTTATTTCTTGTATTAACAGTTGAATAAAGAATGAGAGAAATAAACATTATACAATTCATGGGAGAGGGATACATTTGTAATGAATGGGGATTGTACATGGAAATCAAACAATAATAATATATGCCTCATACACCATACAAGTAGGCCACAGTTAATCAAACAAGTAAGATATAAACAAGTATATAATCAAATCAAATAATCAAAGAATGAAATAATGAAGCATTAAACAATGTATGAGAAGTACAAACATATTAAACAATCAAGCAATAAAGACATGGATGAAAATTCAATAAAATATGAAAAAATAAATTAAATGAGGTGGGGTCAGGACATAATCATCCCCCAAAAAGATTTTAAAAATAATGAAAATTAGTGTACAAATTAATTAAAATAGAACAGAAGTCAAATGTAGAGTCAACTGAGCAAACTAGGCCAAAAATAAATCCAAAATAAATTAAAAATGGGAAATAAAATTCCAATAAAAGGTCAGGTTGACCATGAGAAATTGGTCAACCCTCATCCCAAAAATCAGAATCTAAAAATAATTTTAAGTTATGAAAATAAAATAAATGAAAAAAAGTGTGTTAAAATGGCCTATTTGAAACAAATAATTAAAATAAAATACTAGAATTAAATAAAAACGAAAATTAAAATTAAAATAAATTAAATAAAACATTAAAGAAAGTAAAATATATTTTTTGATATTTTTATAAATGAATAAAACATTTTTTATTAATTAAATCAAAACAGAATAATAAAATGAAATGGAAAATAAAATAAAAAATAAAATATGAGTAAATGAAATGAATGGGCCTTGATGTGGGGTGCGGGTAGCGCGCCAGCCAGGCCCAGTCCAGTAGCCATTGCCAGCGTGACAGCCAAATATATTGTTCATTTTAAAAATAATATGTGGACTATGCATCAATATGTTAGCTTCTACTTCTGCCCTAGCGGATAAAACAAGGGGTGGATGGCTAGATGTGTGCGGGTTTGAACCGCGTCTGTGTTATTTTTTTATGCCAAATGGAAAAAAAATCCCTACAGCCATGCATGCAGCAACAGTACACGAAAAATGCAGCCATTTTCTACCAACCTTCCAACTAGTATATCTCCCTCTCTAATGCTCCAAATGGGATGATGTAAAAATCAAAGTTCAAGTTTAAAATATGTAGAACACAATGGTGTCTTGTTTTATGAAAAATAGTGGCCCTAGCATGTAGAAAAGTGAACAACAAGGGGGCTTCATGCACCCAAATTCAGCACACATGAAAAACGCAACCCATTTCCTCCATTTTCAAACCAACATAACTAATGCTACAGGGCTCCAAATGAGGTGATGTAAAAATCAAAGTTTGAGTTTGGAACATGTAGAACACATTGGTGCTTTGTTTCGTTAAAAATAATTACTCTAACATGTAGAAAAGCGAACAACAAGGGGGCTTCATGCAAGGATATGGCAAAAAATTTAATGTTGCAAAATCAAAGTTTAATGAACATGCTTCAATGAAGGGTCCATAATACAAACATAGCATAATATTAACATGTAAAATAAGCACGAAAAAAAAGCATGGCAATAAATGAAAAATACATAAAGTATGAATGGATAGCATGAAATGAACATGGAAGATATGATGAGCAAGCATAGCATAAACATGGAAGAGAGTGATAAGATGCTTACCTAGTGGATGAAAGGTCCACTGCCCCTTGAAGATGGAGAGGATGGAAGAAAAAAGAGATGCTCTTTTGATGCTTGTGCTTGAAAAAATGAGAAAATGGATCTTGAAATGAAAACCAAGTTTGCTTTTGCTTGCCTTGCCCTAAAGTTCTGCAGCCTCCACCCTTCAAGTTAGGGTTTCTTGTGTTTATATATGTTGGATTTAAGTGTTCTAAATGGGCTTGAAAGGTTTTTTATTTATTTATGCAAAATGATGCAAAAAGTGGGGTGGTATGAGCAAGTTCTAAAAGTAGCAAAACTTAAGTGAGTGATCATAAAACAAATGACCAAATGAGGAAAAGAGTGTGTTGGTTGGTTTGTGTAACATGACATGGTTTTTCTGTTTTGAAATAAGTTCAAGAGGGTGACTTTATGACCTTGTAACTTGATGAGAACATGTCCAAATGGCAAGGCAATGCAAACAGTAGAAAGAGGGCGTGGAACTTAACATTTTTCATGTTGAACACATCTTGAAATGGTGAGTGGAAAGGGGTGGAAAATGGCCATAAAGTTCAGGTTTCATGGCTGCAAAATGGTTGGGCCAGTTTGGCCTTAATGCTGTCAAAAAATTCAGCCTATGATACCAACTTTAGATGAGTGTATCTTCCAAATCAATGATCCAAATGGGGTGGTTCCAAAAAGGTGTGAAAGACGACATATCAAGGTACAACTGTCATGAAGAAAGTGTTTTCAAAAGATGCCTTGAAGTGCAAGAAATCTGGCCCATAAGTCTTGACAAGTTTTGCAAATTTTGGACTTAGAAAAATTTCTAAGTGTTCTAAAATAATGTCTTACTTTGACCAAGCCTAACTTTCTCACTTTTAATCCAAATGAAAAAAACTTTATATCTCTAGAAAGCTTGAAACAAGAGGAACAACTTTCATGTTGAAGAAATTTCCAAATGGGGCTTGCATCTTGATGGAATATAGGCTTAAAGTGGGTGCAAAAACCATAAAAACTTGCCTTAAATGGAAAGTCAACTATTTCCAAATTTGGTAACTTTTCCAACTCCTAATTAAATGATGAATCCATGATCCATCCTTGATCAAATTTCACATGTGGGCTTCTTTAGGCATGAATTTTGATATTCCGCCTTCAAAATGCCAGGAGTTGACTTTTCTGGCCCCACATTTGACTTTTCCCAAACCGTCTGATTCTCGATTCCATTGATCAATTGAGGCACCTCTGGCTCAAATAAAGAGCTGATTTTTTTGCATATAGATCCTTGTGGACATGTGGAGGGCCATGGAAATGAGTTTCACTCAAGGAATCAGAAATAAACCGATTTTATGCAAAAAACCCTAGTTTTAGGGCAAAAATGACTAGGAACTGATTGCACTGATTGCCAATGGATCTTTCTATGATAATTGTGAATCTTCCTAGGCCAAGATTCCTCTTTAATCATGACATGAATGATCCCTTCTACTTCCAATCAAATATTGCCTGTTGTAGATGGCCCTGAAACCCTGATTTCTGATTAACTCCATTTGCATTCTCTGAGAGCTCTGAATCTTCCACTGATGAACTGAGGAACATAATAAGACATATGGAAATTCTTGAGACCCTTGAGACTTATATAATTGGAGAATGAAATCCAACTCTCAAACTTGCTTTGTGTGGGCTCCTTCTGGTTAAGGAGTGGTCAATCAAACCCTGATTTCTCAAGTCACTAATGCAGTATGCAATGAGTATGACCTAGTATGATGCTAATGCAATGTGAAACAAAATCCCATGCTTTCCATGAAAAATGAAGGGTAAATTTTGGGGTATTACAGGAGGCACATAAGGTTTTTCTTTCTCTTCAGCCTCTTGGGTATTATCTTCCTTCTCCTTCGGTTCACTTACCTTCTCAGTTGTTGTTTTGTCTGGTTTTTGGTACATGGCAGGATTTTGGAGTCTTGGATCTACGGGTCCATCTAGTTCTTTTCCAATCCTCAATATAACGGCATTTGCATGTCCTTTTGGATTAGGTTGCGGCTGTCCAGGAAATGTGCCAGCGGGAGCAGCAGTAGATGCTTGTTGTTGAGCCACCTGTGAAATCTGTGTTTCGAGCATTTTGTTGTGGGTGGCTAAGGCGTCTACTTTGCTCGCAAATTGTTTAAGTTGCTCACTAGTGTGTATATTTTGGTTCAAGAAGTCTTTGTTTGTTTGAGCTTAGGTAGCTATGAAGCTTTCCATCATTAATTCAAGGTTGGACTTCTTAGGCATGTTAAGAGCATTAGTAGCTGGCTTTTGATATCCAGGTGGAATAGCGGGTGCTTGGCCAAGTGCATACAGGGCGATGTTGTTCTTGTACGAAAAGTTAGGATGGTTTTTCCAACCTGGGTTGTAGGTATTCGAATAAGGGTTTCCTTGTGAATAATTTATTTGATCAGTGGAGACTCCTGCTAATATCTGACATTCTGGTGCAGTGTGTCCAAGAATTCCATATAACTCACAGTTTGGAGCTACGACAGCCACGGTGGCTGCGGGTGGTATGGTCAAGCTGTCTAACTTTTGAACAAGGGCATCTACCTTTGCATGGACGTGGTCAAGGCTACTGATTTCGTACATTCCACCTTTTGTTTGGGACTATTCTACTGGAGTTCTTTCACCTCCCCATTGGCAATGGTTTTGGGCCATGTTTTCAATAAGTTGATAGGCTTCGTTGTGTGGCTTGTCCATAAGTGCACCGCCCGCGGCAGCGTCTACTATCAGTCTTGTGTTATACAGAAGCCCATTGTAAAATTTGTGAATGATCACCCAGTCTTCGAGACTATGATGTGGACATATCCTCATCATGTCTTTGTATCTTTCCCACGCGTCGTAGAGATATTCTACATCCTTTTGTCGAAATCCGTTGATTTGAGCTCTCAGCATAACAATTTTGCTTGGCGGAAAATATCGGGATAAGAAAATGTTCTTTAGTTCTTCCCATGTTGTAACTGAGTTGGATGGCAAGGATTGCAACCAATCCCAAGCTCTATCTCTTAGAGAGAAATGAAAGAGGCATAGTCTTATCGCATCTTGAGATACACCATTCGCCTTCACAGTGTCCTCGTACTGCACAAACTTGGTCAAATGTTCATTAGGGTTGTCCGTAGGATTTCCAGCAAATTGATGTTGTTGGACAGCTGATAATAATGAGGGTTTCAGCTTGAAATCGTTTCGATTGATAGCAGGGGCAACAATGCTGCTGTGAGGTTCTTGTTGGGACGGGGTAGCGTAGAACTTAAGAGGACGATTATGTGGTTCCATTGTAGCCCTGGTTGGTTTTTCAACTGGTTCAGCAGTAGGAAAGAAGATATCGGGAATATTGTACCTTCGTTGGTACTCTAGTATTCAGCGTCTTAAATATAAGAAACACTCTAATTCTGTGATTGGTGGTGCTAAGTTGTCGCCTTGTGAGCGAGTACTTGGCATACAATATGGGGAAATAAGGGAAAGAAGATTAGTCTTTGCCTTAGTCTATATTGTGCAACGAAAGAATCGCACTATTTGACTAAATCAGGTCCCCGACAACGTGTAACACCTCAAAATTTGCCCTCCTCTCTTGGGACTAGCTTAGCATATTGCATTGCATTTCTTAGGACATTAGTCATTAGCATATTTGCATATCATGTGGAAACATTGTGCAAGTCATCCTCCTAAGTTTTGATCAGAAGATAAGGGGTTGAGATTCAAGCTAAGGGCTTCATGGACTGTTCACTAATCATCTGAGGATGTATGGTACAAATTAGGGTTTCATGTTCTTTAAGGAGATTGAGCTTGATCTTGGTTGCTATGATACATCATCATCATCATGGTCTTGTTATCATCCAGGAGATTCAAGTGATTGATCAGATATCCTGAGATTAGGGTTTTGACCACTGGTCAACCCTAATCAGTTGCATTGGGCCAATCAGGGCTTGGCAAGGAGATGGGATCTACAATGGATACGGGGATCATCATATGATTGTATTGAGCTTATGGAAGCTAGGGGGTCATCATTGAGCCATTTCATCAGGAGATTGAGGCTCAACTTGATCAGTGCATAGCCAAATTCATCTATCAATCAGAAAAGTCAATTGTGGCCAACTGTGCTTGATTTTATGGATTTGGAGGTGGGAGAGGGTTGGATACACTTCATTCATGTTGAAACAAGCTTCATTTGACATTTCAAAGATCAAGAATGAAGAAAATAAAGTCAGGAGAAAAGTTTCCAAAAATGGAAAGTGACTTGTAATGAAAGTTTCCAAAAATGGAAAGTTTTTCACCACAAAATTACATGTCCAAAAATGCTTCAAATTAAATTTTGTCCAACATGAAAGTTGTAGATCTTGCTCTCACCTTTCCAAAAAGTCCAAGAACTTGAATTTCTCATGAATGGTTGACAAGTTATGGTCCAATCATTTTCCAAAAATGCCTAAATTCAAAGTGGCATAACTTTCACATGGAATGGCCAATTTGGGTGATCTTTCTTTGAGCAAACCCCATTTCACATGTACTTTCATGATGCATGGTTAAAATTCATCAAAAATAAGCATGGCAAAAAGTCACTTTTCAAGTGAATTCATTTGTATTTTTGGTGTGGCATAGTGAAATTTCAAAATACAAGGCCTATGCACTCAAGACCAATTCTAACACTTTCCAAATACCAAATGAAATTTGCTCCAACTGTCATTTGCTGTCATATTGGCCTAATGTGGAAAAGGACTTTTTGGACATAACACTTGAAAGCTCATTAGCACTAATCCAATCCAATTTTGTTAATTTGGATTAAGGAATGGATTAAGCATTTGTATATATCACTAATCATAACAGAAATTCATAATCACATTTCATTCTCCAAGATTGTAACAACTTTTCCCTCCAAAACCTCTCAAATTCTCCAAACTTCTTCAACATTTTTCATCAATTCTCCATGAATTCTTCATCAATTTGGATGATTCTTGTTTGATTCACACCCTACCAAAGCTTGTGTACAACTGTTTTCATCAAAATCGTGGCAAGGCCTTGAATAATTGGACTATTGGAAAGCTTGATCTACCATGGTGTTTTGCTAATTCTTGCATCTGGAGCTGCATTGAGCTGAGGATCCTTTTCCAATCATCTTCCTGAACATCAAGCTTCATCTGTTTTTGCCTTTTGGACGTGAAAACGCACCAATCAACTTCTGCCATCTCCAAGAGGTAAATGCTCGAACTCTTCGATTGTTTGAATCATCATATGGCTTTTGTAGAGCTTTCAACATAGATTATCATGATGCTCGTAGTTTTTGATTTGGTTGAGAATTGTGAGAGAAATCTTGATTTGAACATTTGATGTAGAAACTTCTTTCGCTCGATCCGGTTGATAGGTTTAGGATTAGGAGAAACTGAATCCATATCCATGATGTACATGCTTAGACGAACACGTTGATATATGATTTGATGAATTTGGTTGAGATTTTCGCATTTTCGATTTCTGGAATTTGCTGTTGTTGTTCGTGGTGAAGAACTCGCGCAGAAGCGTGTTTGATCCGAAATTCCATGGCCTGTGTTTGAATTCATGTTACCCGCGCGTTCTGGCCAATAGGATGGCGCCACCACATTAATGCCAACGACGCCGTTTTGCTCTTGTGGTTAAAAATTACGCAAATGCCATTTTCAGTTTATTCATGTTTCATTTCATTTTCTTTTCCAATTCCATTTCATTTTGATACATGAACTTAGAAAATTCATAACTAATTCATTTCTTATCCAAATTTTGTGAGATTTTTTGAATGATTCTCCTTATGATGTGTAGATTTTAATGGTGATTTTTATGATTTTTGTGCACGTGTGAAAAAATAAAATGCTTAGGGATTGATTGAATGTATGCAATTTGTACATGCTTTGCCATATCACTCATGAAATGATGATGCTTCCAAAGAAATTGATGAAATTTTTTGTGCATGTTCTTGACTCTTTGATGGTGATTTTGATATGTAGTTTGTAATTTTTGGATACCTGGTTGATGAGATATGAAGTTTTGATTAGAGGTGTGACAATTTGTGTCACACCATGCTTGATGAATTTCTTGATTTTATTTGATGTGCTTGTGAACATTGGATTGAGCCAAATTTTTGCATGGTTGAGCATATGTATGTTGAGAACACATGTGATTTTTTCTGGATTTATTGATGGCATTTCCTATTTGATTGGAATTTTTCCCTCTGTTTGGTCATTTGGTGACATTTTGGTGACACATGTTGGTATTTGCTTTGTGAAATTCTGGTCATTAATTGGATGAGTGTGAAATTTGGTATGAGCATTGTAGACACATTATAGGTCATTGTGGTTTTGATCCCATTCATTTATCATATTTCATTTCTGTTTTATGATTATTGGAAGATGATGATTGTTTTGATGCCTTGTGTTGGCTTGCTTGAACTTGTCTGAACTTTATGAATTTAATTTCCCTACTTCCACTTGTCCAAATGAGCTGAAAATTGATATGATACTCATTGAATGTGTTCTGTTTAGGCTGGAATTTTTGTGGAATTTATTGAGCTGTTTTGGTATTTGTTTGAGTGTGATCATTCTGTTTGCTCTAATGTGTTTCCAAAGTGCATAGTTTGGCATGTTTTGTATGTGAAATGGATTTGGTGCATAGTTTTGGTGTGATACCAATTGGATTCTCTTCTTGCTTGATAAATCTTGGTTTTGATTAATTTTCACTTGCTGTTTTGAACTTTTCATCTCCTTTGGACCCTAGGCTTGTCCTAGTGGTCTTGTTTCTCACTTTTGAATTGTGTTTCAGGTTGAGATGCAAATGCTTTAAGGAGAAAAATGCAAGTTGATTAAATTGAGTTTGGTTGCTTGTTGTAAACTAACTTGTGTGTTTTGTAGGATGCTTGGCTCACTTGAGTTGATTGTGCTTTGCACATTGCATTGTCTGATTGTATTGTCTGTTGATTCTTAACTTGTTTGTTTTGACTGTGTGATGGGTATACTGACTGTGCTTGATTGATTCCAGGTACCATAGTCGCTTTAGTTCTTTAAGAACTTGCTGTGCTGCTGCTTGGTTGTATAAACCAGTTGAGGTAGACTCTCTTGTCTCCATGTAGTCTGGAAGACCTGGCTTGTTATTTAGCCAGGCAACTGTCTGAAGTCCTCCTTAAGAGGCGATATTTGTGATTGTTTACTTTGTCCCCAAGCAGGTAAAGACCTCTATGAGGCAATTGGCGGAACCCAAGAGATATGCAATCTATCTCCCGCTATTCTGTTGAGTCGTCCCTCTGCTAACACCACTGTGTTGATGCATTGGGACATTAACCCAAGATCTTGTACATTTGTACAGTCGAGTCAGAGTCATGAGTGTAGAAGGGTTCCTCCATTCTGGACCCACGCTCCTTTGTCTGAAGCTCTCCCTGGCCAGGGATAAGAGCTGTGAAGTCTCATATTCACTCACCTTTCATCTGCTTCACCCTGACTCTCAATGTCAGGGTTAAGAGCGAACACTACCCTGTACAGTTGACTTGCCTCGGCAGTCCACCCTTGTTTGAGCCTCACTTGACTGGATATAGTGTGTGCTATGTGAATGATTGCTTTACTTTGATTGAGCATGTGTGTTTTGCTTTTTCCTGGATAGGATTAGCTTGCTGTTGAGCAAGTTAGGATAGAAACCATAACATAGGGCAATGATACATGATAACACTAGGCTCGAGTGCAGCTCCCTAGTAGTGTGTCTCCCCTTGGTTTCTGGCTAGAATTTCTTTCCCTTTCAGGGGAACTACGTCGCCCTGATCCTCATACCAGATGAGGTACGTAGGCAGGAGACCGTGCGAGGTCTCTCCGGGCACTTTTTTTTTCCTTTTTGTGTGTGTTTACTTGTTAACTCTTTTGCGTGTCAGGATATGGACGTAAGCCCAGCGATTGGCTGTCCGTATCCTGATTGTGTTTGTTTGGTTCGGAAGCCGATGTAAGTCCAGCGATTGGCATTCGGGTTCCAGGTTTGCCTGTGTTTGTGTGTGTCTTGTTTGGCGTGCGTGAGCCGAACTACGGCAGCTCTGATTCTCGTTCCAGACGAGATACGTAGGCATAGGATGCGATGTCCTAGCGAGCCCTCTCCTCTTTTCCCCCACCTGTGTTGTCTTCGGTGTGTGTGTGTGATGTTTTGTTTTAGCAACCTTAACCTATCGTTTGAGCGTGGATCCCGTCGAGTACGACGGACGTGAGGGGTGCTAATACCTTCCCCTTGCGTAACCGACTCCCGTACCCTTTCTCTTTGGTCGCGAGACCATGCTTTTCCCAGGTTTACTCTGAGCGTTTCCTTTCCCTCTTTTGGGATAAATAACGCACGGTGGCGGCTCTGTGTTGTTTTTGTTTCAGCCCGCCGGTTGTTTTTCGCGGATGCGACACAACGGCATCAAAAACTTGATACATCTCGTGACTGTATATAGAATATAGTCTATCGGGTACTTGACTGCAAGTGCACAATCTAGTCGTTTTAGTTTTAAAAGATATCGAACCCATAGGGACCGATGGTCAAACTAATGCTACCGACGTTGCTATGTTTAGCTAAGGAAATGATTTTCAGAAGTTTGGTTGAAGAAAATTAAATCTAAGGGAAGTTAAGTCTTAAGAAAATATAAATAAGAGGATATCAGTATGCAACGCATTAATCGTCAGGGATTCGATAAGTCACCGGTGTATAATTTAAGTATCAAATATCTTTCAGTAGAAAATACTTATTTAAAAGGCTTTATCTCACACTCTCGTGATTGTTGATTCGGACTATACTTTTAAGTCAGAATGTACGCTATCGCTGTCCCATTTAAAGTTAAAAATACTTTTTGAAAATAAATAAGTTCTGATTGCTTTTAAAGTGCTCTCGCTGTTTTTAAAATCAATGCCTAGTTTTTACTATCCAGTTCGACCTTCACGCTCTCGCGATTGTTGGTTCTCACCTTAGTTAATTTCCCACTCTCGTGGCAAAATTGTATTAATAGCTTCTCACTTGACAAAGTTAATTAAATTTAAATTAAAAACCACTGCCAAAAAGATTGTTTGAGGAAAGAAGTTTTACACCGATTATTATTAAATTCCGTCTAATTAAATTGTTTACATACCGATACCAGTAGTTTAGTCGGACATGTTAAATAACGCAAACACAGACGAACGTAAACAGACCAACAATAAAGCAAACATGACTTTAATAATAATAAAGCAATAACAATAGTAATTGAATAAAAACATGGAAATTGGATTAATAGAATACGCCGAATCTTAAAGTACTTGAGCAGTCCTCCACAGGTCGGTAAGATTCTGCTTCTTCGAAATATTCGCTTAAACTAAATTAAATAAATTGTAGTAGTTCCCCAGTGTAGGAAACTACTACTTTGGCTAAATGAGGAATGGAAAGGGAAAAGGGGAAATCAAAGCTCTGAACGGTAAAAGAAGATAATGTTGCTGAAGAAAAATAAAAGAAAAACAGAAATGTTGTGGAAAAATAAAATGTAGAGAAAGGTCTTGAAAGCTGGCTTCAGAGAGGAAAATTCAGCGTGCCCGTAGGTTTCCAACTTCCATCCTTTTATATTTCCCATTAGGTCTTGGCAATTGAGAGAAATAAATGTGACTTGGTTGAGTGAGGAATCCACGGGAAAGTGGCTGAGGAACGAGAAATAAGGGCCTGGTGGATCACTTTTGTTGACAGATTCAATGCACTGATTTTGGCCTTGTGACGTTCGTGATGGGCCTGTGATGGTCGTGATAGGATGGGCGTTACGGTTGTGACAGGCTTTGTGACGGTCGTCACATGGACATAATTTGTATTCTCTGCTTTTCTGATGTTTTCTCTTCTATTTCTTCTTTTTTTCCTTCGTTTTCTATACTTTGCTCATTTAAGCATGAAAATTGAAATACCTGCAAAAATAACTTGAACACTTGCGGAATAATCGGAATAAAAATGAAAGTGATACGATTTTTGAGTGTAAATCAAGGCAAATATACGATGTATTTTCACATTATCAGTCGTCTTTGAGTGAATTGAGGATTAGGCACTGGATGACTCAATACTGAAGTTTGAACAAATGAGTTAAACATCACGGGATAATCCATTAAAGAAAAAGAGGCGTGGAGAGAAACAGATACGACCTATCCATCTTGATCATTCACGACCTAAAAAAGATAAATCTTCTTGAAACAATGATACCTCACTCAAAATCTGGGCTATATGAAGTTTGGAAAAACAAACCGGCCCAAGCAAAGGCCAAAAGGAAGTCATGTAATGGTCCAACAAAGGTTAAAATGTTATGATGTTTTTGAAGGAAAGTTGTAGTTAAATTTTTGTTTTTGTTGAAATTTTTATGCAACATTTAAAAAATGTTGCATTTTGTTACAAAATATGCCACAATTTAACTTTTTTCCATAAACATTTAAGTGGACATTTATTTATAAATTAATGCTAAAGATAAATTATAGGAATTTTGAAATTTTTATGCCACCATTTAACAAAGTGTTGCCAAAAGCAATAAATATTATAGTGGGGAATTGGCATGTCTTGATCGCTTTCATTATCATAAGAAACATGTGTTTTCTCTTCTTTTTGCTTCTCTTTAGCTAGTTATGCTGCTTTAGCTACTTTCCGAATTGCTCTTGCAGTTTTCTCAATCTCTGAATCTAATAGTATCAATGTCGAACTTGATCCTCGCATAAATAATCAGAAATTACCTTAGTAGCACTGCACCTATAAATACATAATAAGAGTAAAAATAAATTTAAAAGAAAAGAAAATATACAAATTTAAATAAAAACGTAGCACAAAAATTACCTTATTGAAATAATTCAACAATCCCCGATAATGGCGCCAAAAACTTAATAACTTTTTAGCAATTATACTAAATCGTATTAAAGTAACAAAGTTAAATTTGTGCCAAAGAGATTGTTTTGTTTTAACAAAAGAATTATCGTGCTATAATAATATTTTTTTTTAAACTTTGTATTTGATATAAAAATTCGTAAATAAAATAACGAAACTTTATCAAATTAAAGGTGATTAGACTTTGTTTCAAATCCCCTATTTGTCATTGTTGATGTCGTTGTCTATTTATCTTAAGCCGATTTATTCAAAATTACGACAATTTAACCTACCTGTTATAATACCCAATCCATTGGTTTATAACTCACTATTCTACACTACAACTCCCTAATTCCTTAGATCAGTTCGCAGGTAAAACATGCAATTAGGATAATAATCCCTATATTTTTAGGTTCAATATATGAGTTCGTCAACATATACAAAGCAATAAACTCAACAATTAACTCGAAAAATATACTAAATAATCAAAGTGTGCAAATAGTACAAAACTTAAACATATGTCCCAACAAATTCTTACAGGTTCATCTAACAAACCTTAATCAAAAGGAAATTATCTACTCATATTGTAATAAGCCATAACAATAGAAGTATGGAAATAGTACATGAATTTTCGATAAAAATATGGCTTCTGATGATGAAAACATTCTTTATGGAACTCCACTTTCGTTGCAGTCAAAATTCTCGTTCCTTGATAAATATGAAACACTATCCCTCTAAAAATATGCCTCTTGCCTTTTTATAGTAGAAAAACGCATCCAAATATGCACCAGATCATGCTACAACCCCTTTAGATTGTGTTACGATGTGCTGTGTGGAAGATGGATCACATCGCGATCACTTTCTGTCATGGCACAATTTGTCTATTTTTCTGTCAACTGTGCCCCCATTTAGGTTTGATTTTTCTAGGGGTCGAATTGTTCTTTTTCTTCACAAATTTCTTATTTTTGCTATGTTTCTCACACTTCTTCCTATGTCTTATTTTTTTTTCACCGAACTAATGCAAATTCATCTAAAACATGAATAAAACAACCGTAAATGTTTAATAAAATAACATGATGATAAGGTGTCATTAGATAGTCAAAGTTCTTCCAACTAACTAAGGGACATTAAAAGAATTAATCATATGTTTAACTTTTATTATTATGAGAAATATATATATGTCAACTTTAAGACCTTTTTGGAATTTATATCATATAAAAAATTATTTGTCTGCACTATTAATTATATATTTAACTTTTATTATAATTAACTCTAAAATCATGTTCACAAATAATTATGATGTGTTAACCTTGTAAATTTGACATGAATATATCAATTTTTAGAAGAGCAAAGAAGAATGTATCAACCTTTACAAGAATTACAAATAAATGATTGGTCAACGTATAATGTCAACACAAGAAATGTTGCTTCTTTCAAAGATGATTTTGGCCCAGTTTGTTTTGGCTTTAAAAAAATGAATTTTTTCTTTGTATTTTTGTAAATGGATTCTACAAAAACGTTTTTTAAAATATTAGAAGTTTTTTTAAATTTATTTTTTATAAATTAAAAGATTGAATTGTTCATTCAATAACATAAATATACATTATTGAAGATCAAAACATAGTCAAAATCACAATATTTTCAAAAAATTGTATCTCAAAAATGATTTTTATGAAAAGCTATTTGAAATAGCTTCAAAATTAAGTGACTTTTTGAAATTTTGATATCCAAATTTTTTTTTCGATAAAATGATGAAATAACTAAAATAACAATTTAATAATAACAATTCAAACCAAATTTTCATTTGAAGCTTTTATGAAAAGTTTCTTTGTAAAATTTTTTTACACTAAAATATGTAACACTATAAAAATCATTTTTAGAAAAAGGCAAAACAAACGAACCCTTTAGGAATGGTTTCACAAATTAATTGAACTCTTGTTTCTCCTAAAAGGCCAGAAGAACAGAGAAAATATTATCAAATGTTGTTCAATAACATAGCCCAAGCTCAATTAAATGTTGAAAAAAAGTCACTCTACTCTGAAGATATGATGTCTCCATCTATCATTAACTCGAATCATCTACTCGATGTTGTTACTGATAACTCTTATCCATCTTTCAAATAAATAATTCCTACCACAGAATGTGAAAAAAAAGTAGATCATTGCACTCCTCACGAACACAAGTATATATTTATTTTAAGAAATTAAAAAACTAATTTTATAATTCATATATTATATCTTACTTTGCTAAATTTAAATATTTTTTTAGCTTGAGTGTCCCCTTATTTTGTTTCTTTGCTTTAGTTCTATTATATATATTTTTAAAAATATTATAAAAAATATTTTTTAGCTTTGCATAAAAGAAGAGTCAGGACACTGCTAATATTTTGAATGTAAAAGGCGTGACATGCATATTAATAATTTAACCTTTTGAATATTTAAATTATTATCAATTAAGTGTTTTTTAAAAAGAAAGAATATTTCTTCAAAAAATAGAGCATTTAATGTTTTATTTAAAATACTCCATTTTTTATATATTTTGATATTTTTTTAATATTCATTTTTTAAAGAAAAAATTAATTATAGATTTTTCCTACATATTTATATTATTCTTCCTTAATCTTTTATGTTTCTTACTAAAGATGGTATAAAGAATTTTAAATAACAAAAAAATAGTTGTTAATGTGTCTTGTTGGCAGTAAATATTTTTGCTTTTTCGATTGTGCTGTAACCAAGATAGAAACTTGTGAAAAAATTTCATTTATTTAATTTAGGTGAAATATTTTAATGACAATATTGATTGGAATGACTAATGAAATCATATTATTTATTTTATTTATGAAATTAATGTTTTATTTTTTAAATCATTAAACTAGCTATATTTCTTTTTTTCTTCTTTTTTTATATACAATTATTTTATTAATTGTATATTTATCTATAAAATGTGTCATTTTTTTACACATAGGTTATTTATGGAAGGACTGGTAAGGGAAAATGGAAAGACATCTCCAAACATGTCGTTTCAAAACATTCAAAACAAGTTGTTAGTCATGCTCATAAATATTTCATTCGTCAAAGTGTTGAAATGAAGAAGAGAAAAAGAACAAGCATCCATGAGACGATCTTATGTGATGAGAATTTTAATCCTCCTCTATATATATATATATATATATATATATATATATATATTATATATATATATATATATATATAGGACAACAATCTTACTCCTTCTCCAAATAGCTGTTAACATACGTCTTATTGTTGGGTGAACTTACTTCTAAAGTGAAACTCATCTGTTATGTGGAAGTAGAAGAAAAAGAAGAAGAAAAAAGCAAAAAAGTATTGAACTTTATATCATGTTTTTAGCCTATGAAAGAGGTTGTTGAGTGATTTGTTTCTCATGGTGAAGGTTGTTATTCACGAGTAAAACTTTTGTGTATCTATTATTCATATAGTGCAAAATTTGATTAGATTGGATCCTGTGATTTTTATTCTCACATTTTGAGAGAAGTTTTCAACGTTAAAATTTTGGTTAAAATTTTGGTGTCTCTACTTATATAAATTTTATTAGTATTATTATTGTATTTTAAAATTGATTTTGCTGCATGTCTCTTTAAATTCCATAAGTATGAGAAAATATTATATTTTAATGAGACCAATTTGTTTGGTTATTTTCCAACACTTTTAATTAAAATAGTTCAATATAATGAATTAGATCTTCATGCCCTCCTTAATTTCTTGTTATATATATTTTATTATTATTATTATTATTATTTATTATTATTATTATTATTATTATTTTGTTGGAATGACACATATAATAGTTGATTTTCGGAATGTCAACATAGTAAGAATGTTAATAAATTATAATGATGTTTTTGCACTTTTTAATTGTATTTTTTAAAGAAATAAAAAAATATTATGCTTTAATTAATTATAATCTTTTAAGTTATAATAAAAATTCAATTTATGCATCCATATACTAATGTCAATTTATTAAAAATTTTAGCATTAGATTTTAGATTTTGGTGTAAGGCCACCACCAATCATAGCACGATCACCATGAGAATACTCTTGAACCAATAATGATATGAAGAATAATGTTCTTCACTTTGGTTTTGATGATAAAATAATTTTATTGTCTAATGTCTATTACATTTGTAAAATGTTTTTAATAACATTAATTGCAATTTATTTTACGAAAAGAGTAAGGAAGTTTGATAAATGAACATCTTGTGTATTGGATGAATATGAAAAAATTAATCTAACATATAGATTATATAAGGATCTTTATTCGCTCTAGTGCTTATTGGTAAAAGTTGTCAAACCTTATCCAAGAAGTAGTTGTGTAAGATTTATTTGGCTAAATCTGAACTCTAAAGTACATATATTTGATCTCATGATAGATGATTAAATTGTTACCTTTTATGAGTACATTCATATGGAACCCACCAACAAAGTATATACTCGTGAAATAATAGCTTTATTATTTTCTCTCTCAAACATTTGTATTGTGAAATGACCAAAAAAATCATGCTACAATAGTACTAGATCTCATTGCATTTTCCTGCATAAGATAAAGATCATCCAATGATTATAAAAATATAAAAATATAAAGTTACATAAAGATTCAACTTCTCATTATTTTATTTATCAACAAAGAACTAATCATAATATATTATATTATATAAAAAATTTAGAATCAACTTGAGTAGAAAAATAGAAGATCTTTCAAAATAATTTCATCGCAAGAAGAAACTCTATTAAAAGTCAAGAAAGAAGCAACAAAGTGATTTCAGTTGAAATATCAAAGCAATTGTATTGTATGTAAGATTATTTTACAAGCTCTGTTGAGTGATAATTATAAACACTCTATCATTTATTCATTTATCAAAATGTTTTTCTAAAAAGGATAAGTGTTTGCCAGACTATTTGAGACAATAAAGAGATCCAATTATGATTAGTTCTTTAAGCATGAGTTGTTGATTTGTTATGTTAGTTGGATCTATTCATAACCTTATGGTTTTTATCGATATAAAAATAAAGAGCAAAACTTTACACAAATCCCTATGATTCATATATGCGACCGACTCATATCCCTTATACCCATACGCGAATACAATTAATAAAAACTGAAGCGTACCTAAGTTTTTCATTGGAAATAGTTGCAAGTTATCAAGTATGTGATCTTTCAATTGTAGATTTCTTTATGGCTCATTGAATCTCCTCTGATGGGGATGAAGAGATAATTTTTCTTGATGATCCGTTTTTACGTTTTCTACAAGGGACCATAACCCCTATAAATTATCTTAGGGTTATTCTTTAGTATTCAACATTCTAATTTGGCCTCTCATCAAATTAGGTATTGATTTATGATATCTATACAGTAATCTTATCTTTCCTTATATTTATGTTTTTAACCATAAACTTATTATTAATTAGACCGCTACAACTTTGGTTAATTAAATAATAGTCTTAACACATGTAGTATCACGATTGTGACCCCAAAATTATAACAATCTCCCACTGGTCACATATGTAATTATACACATGTTTTAGACTTTATGAGCTCAAAATTCTCCATTATATTCCTAATATCCAAATTATCTCGTCCATTAGTCATGCCAATATACAAAATCAAGGCGTTTTTCGTTACATCAATCATAACTAAACCTTTAATGATCATCAATAGTGACACAACTAAGTGACATTGATCCATCATGAAATGTGCAACATGAAAATCACATGAAGTTGGTATGTATATGTCAATTTTCAACTTGTCCTACTTTACTTTAGTGAGATCATTTAATAACTTCATTGTACAAAATGTAAATTCCTGAATATCAAACTTTATTAATTGAAAAATATACAAAATCATAGTATGCATACATAATACCAAACACGGAAAATAACATTATTAATTGATTAACTCCCACTAAACCAAATAGGCATATAGGTGTATTTTGGTTTATACCATTTTACCCTGTGCCGTATAGGCGTATTCTGCTTTATCCCTTTGTAATTTTCTTTTGTAAAATAAACATTGTCATTTGAAAATTCTGTTGTTTTAGATCATGTAAAATTATTTTTTATAAAACTAACTTTTTCATACGAAGATTATGTTGTTTTAGACTCTGTAAACGTGTTTATTTTGTAAAATCAACCTTGACATTTTCGTATGATAATGTTAGTTAAAAAAACTTTACATGGTTAACTTTACAAGGTTAGTCTAACAAAAAAGATAATTTTACAAGGTCTAAACCAAGATAATCTTCATATGGCAAAGTTATTTTTACAAAAACTAATTTTACAGGTCTAAAATAACATAATCTTCGTATGACAAGATTAGTTTTACAAAAACAAATTTATAGGGGGGATAAACCAGAATACCCCTACATGACAAGTGGTAAATGGTATTAACCTATATTACTATTGTAATTTATCAATATTCCAACGTATTTTACAATATTTAGCGTCGAATTAAGTTTTTTTAACACCTAGCGTTCAAACATACCAAGTTCATGTCATCATATTTAGTATAGCAAACCACAACAAATGTTAATTTGCGAACACCAAACTAATTACTCCCTCCATCTCACAATAGGTGTCCTCTTTGAGACAGAGGCAGTAACAAACAAATTAAGAGGTTTATTTTAATATTCTTAAATTCAAGAAAAAAAATGGTACTGCATTTCTACAACTTCAAAAGGAATTTTGACCATTTACATTATTGTGAAGATCAAAATAAAAGTTTTGCATATATGCAACGAGTAAAAGTAAAAACAATATATTTTTATAAAAAAAATACCCAAAATTCTTAATATATGCAAAAATAATTTACATATTTAATCCAAAAACAAACTACAAATTTTGACTATTTTCCTTAGTTGAAGACAAAAAAAAAGCTTTATATCAATTAGAAAACATACAATATATTTATTCTTGTAATTTTGAAAATTTTAAGTGCAAGATATTTACTCTATCCTACATCGAGTTATAAAAAAATGCATCACATTTTAATTTGATTTTCTTAAAATAGATTTAAATTTAATGTTTGCCATTTATCCTTGTTAATGTAACACCGAAACGAGATATATCTAGATTTATCACATTTAGATTGTTAATAGGTATGGAAACATAAACATTAGTATACGATATTAATTTATAATTCTCTCATACCTATACATCAAGTATGCTAAAATATAACATGTAATAAATATTGTCGATAATAAAGTACAAAGCGGAATACAAAATAAGAAAAGATAATCTTCCAGCTCCTCAGGTCTTCCACTTCTTCCGTCGCTCGATGTCTGCTTATCTGAACATAAACAACAAGAATGGAGTAAGATGCAACATCTTAGTGGAGTTCTAAACTACACCATGAGTTCGCTCGGCTCTACAGGATTTTCTATCCTTATTCTCACCTTACTAGCATTGCACTCATGTGTTATTTCATAAAACTAATGAAGTTTGAAGCCTATTTTAGATTTCTTTATTACTTGAAGGATGATATCCCAAGTACATAATTCATATGGAACTTAGAAGCTCATATTACATTTCAAACATCCTGGATGTACAATTGACCTCTGTTAGCATTTTAAACGTCACTTGATGAATAACAAACCCTTCTCTGCTTCTTAGGCTTCATGACAGAAGACTTCCAAATTGCACAAGAAATATAGAACACTAGGAGCTCGGATTTTCATGTCGAAGCCTAATCTAACTTCTAGCCTATTTAGTATTTAGAATGTCCTTGACGAGCGAGGAATCCGCTGCCCACTAAGGTAAGGTCTTAAGAAATTTACACACATTCCTTCTATCAGGGACTCTCCCCCTACATTTTGAACTACACTTCAGGCAAGCCATATGAACCTAGGCTTTCACTTACTAGATTCACTTTTTATTGAAGTCATTACATTGGTTCTCGCTGATAGTGGAAGTGTCATTGCACTTTCAGAAATTCCTCATTGTCATATTCTATTTCGATCCTAGGATTTTCCTCTCTTACCAATTAGTTTCCTTTCGGTATGCACACACATATATCATTAGGATTTTGATTGACCTATCCTAATAACTAATTTAAATTAGAGACCGTGCTCTTCATCCCAATGCCAATAAACGATTGACTTGCACTCTTTTTCTTTCTTAATAATTTCCATTGCTTATTACACATGATTATAATTAGTTTATGATTTAATTAACCTCACTTGATCTCTCATGTCATAGAATCATAATGATACCTTAACTAACTCAACTAGGGCTTCACATATTACTAATAGAATATCATAGCATAAAAGAATCATATTTCTTTATCATAATATAGTTGATTGAACTAGCTTTCCAACCCAACAGACCGCATCTCAACTAGAGTTACAAATCTCAAGTTATGACAAAACCAAGGATTTACACACAATTCGCCTCCATGATTTGAATCACAGAACTCACGACTCGAATCATGGCAACTAAAACTGCATTTTGTGTTAATTTTTACCATGTTCTTCAAATCACAAGTCTCTTGAATCAAATCAAACCAAGTAGAACTAAAATTCTGCCTAGAATTCATCTTATGACTCAGACAACATGATGAAACCAGTAGAAAATAGCATGCGATCTACTACATGAGTAAAAAGTTCATAGACTGCGAAAGTAGATATTCATTGCCCGAGAAGATGTGTTATGCATTATCCTGGGCCGCCAAACGTTTGAGGCAATATATGATGACGCATACAACTCTCTTGATCTCCAAAATGGATTCGATCAAGTACATATTTGAAAAGCCTGCTCTCACAGGAAGAGTCGCTCGATGGAAAATGGAATTAACAGAAGATGACATCCAATACGTAATGCAGAAAGCTATCAAGGGTAGTGTGTTGTCTGACTATTTGGCTCATCAACCCGTGGAAAATTATCAGCCAATGCGCTTTGACTTCCCCGACGAGGACATTATGTTTGTAAGAGATTGGGGTATCTTAGAACCCCAGGAAGGACCCGAACTAGGATTGTGATGGATAGTCATGTTAGATGGTGCTTCAAATGCTCAAGGAAACGGAATAGGGGCAATCTTCACCTCTCCAACTGGTTTCCATCTCCCTTTCACTGCAAGGTTATGTTTTGATTGTACCAATAATATGGCAGAGTACGAAGCATGCATCTTTGGATTAGAAGTAGCTATTGACCTAAAGATCAAGATCTTAGAAGTCTATGGAGATTCTGCATTGATAATCAACCAGATTAGAGGAGATTGGGAAGTTCGTGATCACAAGTTGATCTCATACAAAGAACATGTCTCTAAATTTCCCATATTTCGATGAGGTTACATTCCATCACATTCCTCGAGGGGAAAATCAATTGGTAGATGCTTGTTAGATGCCCAAAAGTGTTTATTTGAGCTATCATATGTGGGCATCTTTCACTCTTTTACCCTGCTAAAATTGTCATAGTCACATTTATTTTACATAGAATGCATCACATTGATAAGCAAGCTTGGTGCCTTTGATTTGTGTGTTATTGTGCAGGAAAAGGCATGAACTAATTGAAAATGAAGACACAAGAAAATTGGCAAAGGAACCAAGTTCACAAGCATTCTATCTGCCAGCTCGCTAGGCGAGGTTGTGGCGAAGCAAAACCTTCGCTAGGCGAGCTCCTGGCGAAAGGCTCCAGTAAATTGGTTAATTAATTCGCTAGGCGAACTGAAGGCGAAGTGGCAGCGAATTCAGTCTGTTTTGGTGAAAAGAGCAGCCAGCACTAGCTCGCTAGGCGAGGTCCTAGCGAGTCCCCAGCGAGCATTCCAGTAGCAAAACCTCTCAACCTCGCTGGGGCGAAGGTTGAAGCGAGTTCTTCGCTAGGCGAAGGTCTGTTCGCTAGGCGAACATGACAGTTCCACAGGCCCTGTTTTCTCTGGGCGCAGGGGCATTTTGTGCCCATTTTTGGCCTTCGCTAGGCGAGCCATTCTGCTCGCCTAGCGAACGTGACAGTTCTGCACTTGTCTATAAGTAGCAGGTGCCACTTTTTGTGCCCATACCACTTTTTACCAACTTTTCCATTTTTTGTACTTTCTCTTAGATATTTTACAGCATTGTTTGGAGGGATTTTTTATGCCCTAATTTCATTTTCTCTTCATCTAGCAACCATCTTCCACAAAAAGAAGGTGGATTCCCATCCAACCTCGATCATTCGACTTGGATGTTGATCAACCCTCTTTTCTTACTTGCCGACCAAGCTACCATGAAAATGAGTAGCTAAGTCTCCATTTGTCAAGGTTAGATGTAGGTGATTTCCAAGCTTTGTGTGTAAATGTAAGGATCCTCATATGTAAACTCTTTAACGGTAAATATATGATGAAAACTTTGTTTCTATTTAAAACTCTTTGTGTTGGTATTTGATCGAGAGATGTTTACCGATTCTTGACCTAGGTTTTCATCCAAACTTGTTTGTTAGCTAGAGATAGTAACGAATGATTTTGTTCACCATAAGGTTGAACCAAAACGTTGTCTTTTTGATAGATTGTGTTCGAGAGAAACAATGGATCAAAATGACAAAACTCACAATGGGTGTTCGAGAGAAACGCATTGAGAGGACCTTGTGAAATAATTTATCATCTAAAGGAGTTTATAATATTGTTGACCGTGCAAAAACATGCAAAGCAAATGTAATCATTGAAACCTAACTTTGACAATATTTCTCATATTAATCAAAACATAACTTTTACCGCAATTAATTACTTTGTATGCAAGATAACTTGATTAAAACCAAAACCCTAGTGTTACATTAAGTTAAGATTAATTCAACCATTGAACGGCAGTGATATCTTACAATCTCTGTGGATACGATAACAAAACCCGACACTTAAAAACTGTCTTCAACAAAAATGGCGCCGTTGCCGAGGATTGTAAATTGATATTGCGAGCATCGCATTGGTTGTTTAAGTTTTAGCTTGTGAATTTTTGACTTGTGCTTGTAATTCGTTTGGTTTAGTGTGCAGCTTACGTTTTATGCGAGGGCAAATCCCTGTGGACGAACTTCTTTTTGATCCTGAGATCGAGAGAACCGCAAGGAGGCTCAATAGCAAAACAAGACGTAGGAGGCAACAGGCTAGGCAACGCCAAGAGCAAGGAGAAAGTTCTTCAACCACCAATCCACACACATTCGTACCAAACATGGAGCCACAACCACCACCACCGATTTCTACTCCATGTATCAATTGTCCAAGGAACACCGCTCAGTTTGCTAACCACACTGGAAGGCAAGCTGAGATGAAGACGGGAACTCTGAATTTATTGTATGGGAGTCCATTCACCGGAATGGACCATGAAGACCCATTTGCTTTTCTCACAAAATTCTATGAGATAGCATTGGCTGCCGGAGTGGATCAGGCTCAGGAGCTTCCGTTGTTCAGACGTTTATTTCCTCACGCTTTGCTCGGTAAAGCAAAGGATTGGTATCTCGATCAAACACCTGCAGTAATGACAGATTGGAATGTGTTAGAGGAGAAATTCATTGAAAGATTTTTCTCTCATAACCGATTCATGGAATCAAAAACGGCCATCTCGGTGTTTTCTCAAGGAACCAGTGAATCGTTGAATGAAGCGTGGGAGAGATTCAAGTCCATGCTAAGGAAATGTAAAGGGCATGGATTTGATGAATTAACTCAAATCCATATCTTCAGAAATGGACTTCAACCAAACTGTAAGACGTTGTTGGATGCCACCTCGGGTGGCTCGTTGATGTCGAAGAGTGCCGAAGAAGCCACCAACATTATCAACCGTATGGCTTTGAATGATCTTCAAAGTCAAAGTCGTGGAAATTCTTTGAAGAAGGCGGGAGTGCTTGAGTTAGGGACGAATGATGCCATACTTGCCCAAAACAAGCTCATCTCACAACAAGTGGAACTTTTAACGCAACAAATCAAAGAGTTAAGAGAACCGTCAAAAGCTAAACAAATAGCTTGTTGTGAACTTTGTAAAGGTGAACATGACACCGGTTTTTGTCCACCTCCCGGTTTTGACGAAGTAAACTACATGGCTAATCAACGGGACTATCAACCGAGACAACAACAACAACACCTTATCAACCGCAACCTCAACAACAACAACAACAACAATACCAAGGGAACCAAGGGTTCCAACCTAGAAGCAACTATTATCATAACCAAGGTTATGGAGGTGGTTCTTCTAGCCGTCAAAACCCTCCCCAAAATCCCTATCAACCTCAACAACCGCCGGTCGTCAATTCTAAATTGGAAGAGACATTGACGCAATTCATGCAAATGTCAATGGCAAATCAAAAGAGTAATGACGCGGCCATAAAAAATCTTGAAACTCAAGTTGGGCAACTTGCCAAGCAACTCGCTGAACAACAAACCGGTCCTTCTTTTTCGGCTAATACGCAAACAAATCCTAAGGAGCATTGTAAGGCGATTATGACGAGAAGTGGAAGGGAGTTGGGTAGCGAAAATGAAAAAGAGTGGAGAGTGAAAAAAGAGAGAAAGAAAAGGAGATTGAGGAGGAAATGGTGGATGAAAATGTTGATGGTGAAGTAGGAGTGTGGAGTGATGAGGAAGTAGTTGAAAATAATAAAAAGAATGGTGAAGTTGAAAAAGAAAAAGGTGTGGAGATTGAGGAAAATAAAAATGATGAGGTAGTAAGGGAGGTAGTGAAGAAGCCTCGATGGAAAAGTGCGAGAATTGCAAAAGGAAAGGAGGTAGTGAGCGCTACTCCGGTCCAAAATCTTCCTTACCCTCACGCCCCGTCAAAAAGGGAGAATGAACGGCATTACGCCCGGTTCATGGATATTTTTAAGCAATTACAAATAAACATTCCGTTTGCTGAAGCTTTGGAACAAATGCCAAAGTATGCCAAGTTCATGAAGGACATACTAACCAAAAAGCGGAGGTATACGGAACCGGAGACCATCGTCCTTGATGCGAGCTGTAGTGCCATCATTCAAAGGACGCTTCCTAAGAAAGAGGTTGATCCGGGAAGAGTTACATTGCCGGTTAAAATTGGTGATGTGTATGTCGGAAAGGGACTTATTGACTTGGGGTCGAGCATAAATCTTATACCTTTGTCAATTATCAAAAGGCTTGGCAACATCGAGATTAAGTCCATCCGAATGACATTGCAATTGGCGGATAAATCGACGACCCATCCTCATGGCGTAGCCCAAGATGTGTTGGTGAAGGTCGACAAATTCTTTTTCCCGGTGGATTTTATTGTAATTGATATGGAGGAAGATGATGATGCTCCGCTCATATTGGGCCGACCATTCATGAAGACCGCAAGAATGATGATTGATGTTGATGACGGTTTAATGAAGGTGCGTGTTCAAAATGAGGAGGTCACCTTTGATCTATTCGAGGCGATGAAGCATTCCAAGGATCGAAATGATAGCTTTCGCATCGATGTGATCGAAGACGCTATTATGGAAGTTTCAAAGCATATTCACGAGATATCTCCTATGGAGTTAGCTCTCGACGACTCATTGGAGGTTTTCACTGTTGAAGAGGAGCTAGCTCTTGAGGAATGCTTGAAGGAACTTGATAGCTTGGAAGACCTACAACCGTGGGAAATAGAGGAAGAAAATTTGAAGAAGGAGGTAATTGATGAGAAAGCGCCAATTGAATTAAAAGAGTTACCTTCGACTTTGAAATATGTGTTTTTAGATGAGACCGAGGCAAAGCCGGTCATCATAAGCAACCTCTTGACAAAAGAAGAAGAAGCCCGTCTAATCATTGTGCTCAAAACCAATCAAGAAGCTATGGGTTGGACTCTTTCCGATCTAAAAGGAATAAGTCCATCCTATTGTATGCACAAGATTTTGATGGAGGAGGATTTCAAGCCGGTGGCTCAACCACAACGCCGCTTAAATCCTACCATGAAAGAGGTTGTAAGAAAGGAAGTGGTGAAGCTTTTGGATGCGGGAATGATTTACCCGATCTCGGATAGTCCGTGGGTTAGTCCCGTGCACGTGGTTCCGAAGAAGGGTGGAATGACCGTAATCCGTAATGACAAAGACGAATTGATCCCGACTAAAGTTGCCACGGGATGGAGAATGTGTATAGATTATAGACGGTTGAATACCGCGACTCGTAAGGACCATTTTCCACTCCCATTTATGGATCAAATGCTTGAAAGACTATCGGGCCAAAAATACTACTGTTTTTTAGACGGCTACTCCGGGTACAACCAAATTGCGGTTGACCCGGTTGATCATGAGAAGACGGCTTTCACGTGTCCGTTTGGAGTGTTCGCATACAGAAAAATGCCTTTTGGGCTTTGCAATGCGCCGGCGACATTCCAACGATGTGTCCAAGCTATTTTTGCCGATCTAATAGAGAAAACAATGGAAGTCTTCATGGATGACTTCTCGGTGTTTGGTGGGACGTTTAGTCTATGCTTGGCAAATTTGAAGACGGTGTTGGAAAGGTGTGTGAAGACTAATTTGGTGCTAAATTGGGAAAAGTGTCACTTTATGGTGACCGAGGGGATTGTGCTAGGCCACAAAGTCTCTAAAGGGGGCTTGAAGTGGATAGAGCTAAAGTTGATGTAATTGAAAAATTACCCCCTCCGGTCAATGTGAAGGGCATCCGTAGTTTTTTGGGGCACGCGGGGTTCTACCGGCGCTTCATCAAGGACTTCTCAAAGGTGGCTAAACCTTTGAGCAATTTACTCGCCAAAGATCAGGTATTTCTCTTCACCGACGATTGTTTGCAAGCTTTCGAGGTTTAAAAGAAAAATTGGTTACCGCTCCAATAATAGTCGCTCCCGATTGGAATGAAAATTTTGAACTAATGTGTGACGCGAGTGACTATGCCGTTGGAGCGGTACTTGGCCAAAGAAAGGACAAAACTTTTCATGCTATACATTATGCGAGCAAGGTTCTTAACGAGGCTCAAATAAATTATGCCACAACGGAAAAAGAACTACTCGCAATAGTGTATGCGCTAGAAAAGTTTAGGTCCTATCTTATAGGGTCTAAAGTCGTGGTGTACACCGACCACGCGGCGATTAAATATCTGCTGACCAAGACGGATTCGAAGCAAAGGCTCATCCGTTGGATCCTCTTGTTACAAGAATTCGATGTCGAAATTAAAGACAAGAAGGGGTCGGAAAACTTGGTAGCGGATCATTTATCCCGCTTGGTTAATGTCGAGGTTACCGCATCTGAAAAGGAAATCCGGGAAGAATTTCCTGATGAAAAATTGTTTAAGGTTCAAGTTAGGCCGTGGTTTGCAGACTTTGCAAACCACAAGGCTAGTGGTTGTGTGCCAGCCGATCTAACTTCGAACCAAAAGAGGAAGTTCCTTTCGGATGCGAAGTATTATGTTTGGGATGACCCATACTTGTTTAAGTTGGGTAGCGATAACCTGTTAAGGAGATGCGTAACTGGTGATGAAGCCCAGAGCATCCTTTGGCATTGTCACAACTCGCCTTATGGCGGTCATTATAATGGGGTTAGAACGGCCACTAAAATTCTTCAATCGGGATTTTATTGGCCAACTATTTTCAAAGACGCACATACCCATGCGCAAAGTTGTGACAGTTGCCAAAGAAGTGGTGGGATAGGTAAGAGAGATGAGATGCCTCTCCAAAATATCCAAGAAGTGGAAGTGTTCGATTGTTGGGGCATAGATTTTGTAGGACCTTTCCCACCCTCTTACGGGAATGAGTACATGCTTGTAGCTGTTGATTATGTCTCTAAGTGGGTTGAGGCGATTGCCTCACCTCGGGCGGATGCCAAAACGGTGATAAAATTTTTAAAGAAAACATCTTTTCTCGTTTTGGAACACCCCGAGTGTTGATAAGTGACGGAGGGTCACACTTTTGTAATGCACCTTTGGAAACAATTTTAAAACATTATGGTGTATCGCATAGGGTGACAACTCCGTACCACCCTCAGGCTAATGGCCAAGCCGAGGTCTCTAATCGTGAGATTAAGAGAATCCTCGAGAAAACCGTGTCTAACTCGAAAAAGGAGTGGTCCCAAAAATTGGACGAAGCATTATGGGCCTACCGTACGGCCTTTAAAGCTCCAATTGGCCTAACTCCCTTTCAATTGGTATTTGGTAAAACTTGCCATTTGCCGGTTGAATTGGAGCACAAGGCCTTGTGGGCCCTCAAATTTTTAAATTTTGAGAATGAGTCGGCCGGTGAAAAAAGGAAAGTACAACTTCTTGAGTTGGAGGAGATGCGCAATGCCGCATACCACTCAAGTTGGTTGTACAAGGAAAAGCCAAGAAGTATCATGACAAAAAGATCCGAACCAAAGAATTCGTGCCCGGACAATTGGTCTTATTGTTCAACTCCCGGTTGAAGTTGTTTCCCGGGAAGTTGAAATCGAAATGGTCCGGGCCATTTCGGGTGAAAGAAGTCAAAGAGTACGGGGCCGTTATCATTGAAGATATGGACGAGAAAGACAGTTGGACCGTGAACGGCCAACGATTGAAAGTATATCTCGGCGGTCATGTGGATCGCGAGAGTTGTGCTCAGCCGCTCGATGCTCCTCTGTGAGCATCGCACCGTCGAGCTTAGCCGACGTTAAACAAGCGCTAGTTGGGAGGCACCCCAACATTGTAAGTATTTCCTGTTTTATGTTTGATCTTGTATGAGTATTGTGTGCTTAATCAGGCTGGATGACTTGCAAGTGCTGCATTTGCAAATGCACTTGCTGTCATGCTCGCTTGCAGCTCGCTAGGCGAGGCTGCAGCGAGCGCGCTCGCTACCTGCTCGCTAGGCGAGGCAGCAGCGAGCGCTGCAGTACTGTTTTCTATTTAAACACTTCAGCAGAGCCAATTTGCCCTACCTTCAAAAATTTGTCTGAACGGCTCTGCTGAGGATTTCGCGCGTGGCCTCTCAAATTCTCTACTGTGCATCCATATCAACAACATTTGTGTGTCGGTTAATTGCAAACACTTCCCACTTCTCCTTTCCAAATCCGTTTACCTCAAGGTTTGCCCTATTGCATGTTTCTTTTGTTGCATTATTTATTTCCAAATTTGAATGGTAAATAGGATAGGTGTGATAGGAACCTTGAGGTTGCATGCAATTTTGGGAGTTTGCAATGTTGTGCATTTAGGTTTTTAAATTGGGGATTTACTCTTACTTAGGTTTTCCATGAAATTAGGCATCCCCAATAGCATAGAACAATTCATAGTCATGAGAAATCATTGGGTTTTGCTGTGGAAACCTTGTATGTACAGGTTTTGGGGGAAAACAATTTTGAAAATGCAGAAAACCCCAAAACCCGTAAGGTTCGCTAGCACTCGCTAGGCGAACCTGGGGCGAGCATTCGCTGCCACTTCGCTAGGCGAAGCGCAGCAGCAGCGAGCAAACCAGTCCCTTATAAAACTGTTTTGGTTCTAATCTGTTTGTTTCGTGTTTGTTGCTTTATCTCTTGTTTTGCAGAATGGAGTCAAGATCTAGTGCTGGCAAGAAAAGAAAGGGTGCGGCAACTACTTCACGAACCGTGCCGATCCAATTCGATACCGACAAGTTTGTCGGTGCAAAGCAAGCGGCACGGTACATCGCTTTGGAGAAGCGAAAAATTTTGCCTGAGAAGCGTTTTCTGATTAACCCACAGGGCACGTATCGGAGTTTTGCCGGGTTGATCGATACAAAGAAATGGGATAGGTTGATAAATCCCTTGGAACACTATGACATCGCGACAGTGCGGGAGTTCTACGCTAACGCATTGCCAGATGATGATGAGCCCTTCACTTGGGTCTCTAGAGTGGCCGGTCGGCCAGTTCCTTTTGACAGGGATACGATCAACCAAATCCTCGGGGAGCCGCTTCAGCTGGGTGCTGATGAGAGAGACCAGTACCATATTGACCTCCGGCTGCACAAGGATGTCCCAGCAATTACGGCCGCCCTGCTTTTACCAGGGAAATCAGTAGAGCCGAACCCATCTGGGGTTCCTATGAGATATCATCGGGAGGACATGACTCCCATGGCTCAGCTGATTCTTCTTCTGGTTTTGACCAACATACAACCCAAATCCCACACCTCCACTGTGCCGATCCCAGTGGCACATTTAGTACATTCCATCCTCGCCAATGTTGAGATTGATGTGGCGAGGATCATTGCCAAGGAGTTGAAGACGGTAATAGAGAGCGGACTGAAGTCGGGGGCTCGGGTGAATTGCCCCCTTGCATTCCCTTGTTTGATTATGAGTCTGTGCATTAAGGCACGAGTGCGACTTCCGTCTCGGGGTCAGGTTAAGATCCCGGCTCCTATTGATGACCGGTATGTGGCAAAATACTGCAGAGCTAAGGCCACCGGCAGCAGTGCAGCCTCAGGTAGCACTAGGGTTTCTGATGGTCCTAGTGCTTCTACTCCCAGGGTCGATCCATACCTGCGGGCTGCGTGTGAATTCAATTTCCAGTGGATGGCAGCATCGCAGAGGGCTATGATTGACGTGCACGACTCGTTGCAGCGTTTGCAGCTGCAGGGTAGTGGTGCACATGCTTTGATGACACGGGAGCAGTTTCTGGCTAATGCAAATTGGCCCGTGGACGTGCCAGTCTATTCTGAGGGGGTGGGAGCTGACGCTGATGATGATGATGAGGATGATGATGAGGCGACCGGTTCTGAGGCCGGTAGTGAGGAGGAGTCTTGAGCCCTTTGTGGGTTAAGTTTTTGTTTTTTTGAATTTCAGTTTTTATTATATGGCATTTTTTTAATTGTACTTTTGAATTTTGTATGTTGACCATGGGTTGTACTATTGGGGTGTTTTGTCCCCCACGAACAAAATTTTATTTTTCAGTTAATGTTATTTTTGTTTGTTGTTAATTTTGTGTGTTTAACAAATTTTTGGTTGAATGAGTGGCAAACCCTTCTAGATTGGTTGCTCCTCAAGAAGTACCCAATGAAGGTGCATCCGAGCTTGGATGGCAATGATAAGAATAACAAGTGAATGAAGCTAAGGTACATGGTTACCGTCGGCTAGAATTTTAGAATGCATTAGGAACTTTACTCTTTTTGGTAAATAGAATATTGTCTTTTTGCAACATAATTGAATGAATGTTTCATCTAGAACTTAAAACCACAAATTGTGAGGAGACCTCCATTGTTCACTTAAATGCTGGAGTCTAATAAGTTTTGTTGATTCATTTGATTCATTATTTGTCTTTTATTATTGTGAAATTGTGGAAGCAATTAGAAATGATCAAGGCACTTGTTTTCTTTCGAGCACAACTACATCCAAAAACAACTTACCTGTGAGCAGAGAGAGTATTTGTTAACCCCTTTGAGCCTAAACAGTTGAATCTCGGCTTGAAATAAAGCGAGATCTCAAAAATCTTTTTTTTACAACCCGGAAATTATTGATTATTGTTCTTTTGCCGTAAAAAGGTAAGAGCATTCACTTAGGGTGTGGAAGAAATAAGTTGGGGAGAACGAAAAAGAATTGGTAAATTCCACAACTCTTGAAAAAGAAAAGAAAAACCGAGCAAGCATAGAAAAAGATATGTATAGAAAATGTAGAAAATAAACATCTGTTTTGTATATTTGATGTGAAAGAAAAGAACAAAAATAGAAAATGAATGCTTGCTTGGAAGAAAAATAGTGAAAAATAAGAGTTGAGTTGTGGAATATGTGTTGTGAAGGTTACAAATAAGAAACAGATGAAACAAGTCGAGTAGTGTGAATAATACTGTGAATGTCTCTTTTGCATCGGCACTTTCGTTTCAATGGCCTTAGAAATGACCCTTGTTTGTTAACCTGACCAAGCTGCAACCGAAAAGCCCTTAGTGATCTTTTTGCTTCCACAGTACCATTTTTAATTGATTAGACATTGTATGAATCTATTTGATATCTTCATTATTTGTTAATGAGTGAGATTATTCCCGCGGTTGCAAACGCGTTAAATCTTCAATCCTTATTCGAAGAGGAGAGATAGGGTGATTCATTCAGAATAGTATTGTTGCAGATAGATAAATATTTTGCATTGCTATTTAAGTTTTAGTTCTTATGTATTATTTTATTCAAAACCGTGGGAAACGTGTATTTGCGGATTTCGCTTGTGTTTGAGCCGTTTATCCAACTTCGGAGAAACTGTTTCTTTATGCAAATCCTCTTGTCTTTCAAGAGGCATACTTTGCTTGAGGACAAGCAAGAATCTAGTTGGGGAGAGTTGTTAGATGCCCAAAAGTGTTTATTTGAGCTATCATATGTGGGCATCTTTCACTCTTTTACCCTGCTAAAATTGTCATAGTCACATTTATTTTACATAGAATGCATCACATTGATAAGCAAGCTTGGTGCCTTTGATTTGTGTGTTATTGTGCAGGAAAAGGCATGAACTAATTGAAAATGAAGACACAAGAAAATTGGCAAAGGAACCAAGTTCACAAGCATTCTATCTGCCAGCTCGCTAGGCGAGGTTGTGGCGAAGCAAAACCTTCGCTAGGCGAGCTCCTGGCGAAAGGCTCCAGTAAATTGGTTAATTAATTCGCTAGGCGAACTGAAGGCGACGTGGCAGCGAATTCAGTCTGTTTTGGTGAAAAGAGCAGCCAGCACTAGCTCGCTAGGCGAGGTCCTAGCGAGTCCCCAGCGAGCATTCCAGTAGCAAAACCTCTCAACCTCGCTGGGGCGAAGGTTGAAGCGAGTTCTTCGCTAGGCGAAGGTCTGTTCGCTAGGCGAACATGACAGTTCCACAGGCCCTGTTTTCTCTGGGCGCAGGGGCATTTTGTGCCCATTTTTGGCCTTCGCTAGGCGAGCCATTCTGCTCGCCTAGCGAACGTGACAGTTCTGCACTTGTCTATAAGTAGCAGGTGCCACTTTTTGTGCCCATACCACTTTTTACCAACTTTTCCATTTTTTGTACTTTCTCTTAGATATTTTACAGCATTGTTTGGAGGGATTTTTTATGCCCTAATTTCATTTTCTCTTCATCTAGCAACCATCTTCCACAAAAAGAAGGTGGATTCCCATCCAACCTCGATCATTCGACTTGGATGTTGATCAACCCTCTTTTCTTACTTGCCGACCAAGCTACCATGAAAATGAGTAGCTAAGTCTCCATTTGTCAAGGTTAGATGTAGGTGATTTCCAAGCTTTGTGTGTAAATGTAAGGATCCTCATATGTAAACTCTTTAACGGTAAATATATGATGAAAACTTTGTTTCTATTTAAAACTCTTTGTGTTGGTATTTGATCGAGAGATGTTTACCGATTCTTGACCTAGGTTTTCATCCAAACTTGTTTGTTAGCTAGAGATAGTAACGAATGATTTTGTTCACCATAAGGTTGAACCAAAACGTTGTCTTTTTGATAGATTGTGTTCGAGAGAAACAATGGATCAAAATGACAAAACTCACAATGGGTGTTCGAGAGAAACGCATTGAGAGGACCTTGTGAAATAATTTATCATCTAAAGGAGTTTATAATATTGTTGACCGTGCAAAAACATGCAAAGCAAATGTAATCATTGAAACCTAACTTTGACAATATTTCTCATATTAATCAAAACATAACTTTTACCGCAATTAATTACTTTGTATGCAAGATAACTTGATTAAAACCAAAACCCTAGTGTTACATTAAGTTAAGATTAATTCAACCATTGAACGGCAGTGATATCTTACAATCTCTGTGGATACGATAACAAAACCCGACACTTAAAAACTGTCTTCAACAACCATTGTCTTTTTGCAACATAATTGAATGAATGTTTCATCTAGAACTTAAAACCACAAATTGTGAGGAGACCTCCATTGTTCACTTAAATGCTGGAGTCTAATAAGTTTTGTTGATTCATTTGATTCATTATTTGTCTTTTATTATTGTGAAATTGTGGAAGCAATTAGAAATGATCAAGGCACTTGTTTTCTTTCGAGCACAACTACATCCAAAAACAACTTACCTGTGAGCAGAGAGAGTATTTGTTAACCCCTTTGAGCCTAAACAGTTGAATCTCGGCTTGAAATAAAGCGAGATCTCAAAAATCTTTTTTTTACAACCCGGAAATTATTGATTATTGTTCTTTTGCCGTAAAAAGGTAAGAGCATTCACTTAGGGTGTGGAAGAAATAAGTTGGGGAGAACGAAAAAGAATTGGTAAATTCCACAACTCTTGAAAAAGAAAAGAAAAACCGAGCAAGCATAGAAAAAGATATGTATAGAAAATGTAGAAAATAAACATCTGTTTTGTATATTTGATGTGAAAGAAAAGAACAAAAATAGAAAATGAATGCTTGCTTGGAAGAAAAATAGTGAAAAATAAGAGTTGAGTTGTGGAATATGTGTTGTGAAGGTTACAAATAAGAAACAGATGAAACAAGTCGAGTAGTGTGAATAATATTGTGAATGTCTCTTTTGCATCGGCACTTTCGTTTCAATGGCCTTAGAAATGACCCTTGTTTGTTAACCTGACCAAGCTGCAACCGAAAAGCCCTTAGTGATCTTTTTGCTTCCACAGTACCATTTTTAATTGATTAGACATTGTATGAATCTATTTGATATCTTCATTATTTGTTAGTGAGTGAGATTATTCCCGCGGTTGCAAACGCGTTAAATCTTCAATCCTTATTCGAAGAGGAGAGATAGGGTGATTCATTCAGAATAGTATTGTTGCAGATAGATAAATATTTTGCATTGCTATTTAAGTTTTAGTTCTTATGTATTATTTTATTCAAAACCGTGGGAAACGTGTATTTGCGGATTTCGCTTGTGTTTGAGCCGTTTATCCAACTTCGGAGAAACTGTTTCTTTATGCAAATCCTCTTGTCTTTCAAGAGGCATACTTTGCTTGAGGACAAGCAAGAATCTAGTTGGGGAGAGTTGTTAGATGCCCAAAAGTGTTTATTTGAGCTATCATATGTGGGCATCTTTCACTCTTTTACCCTGCTAAAATTGTCATAGTCACATTTATTTTACATAGAATGCATCACATTGATAAGCAAGCTTGGTGCCTTTGATTTGTGTGTTATTGTGCAGGAAAAGGCATGAACTAATTGAAAATGAAGACACAAGAAAATTGGCAAAGGAACCAAGTTCACAAGCATTCTATCTGCCAGCTCGCTAGGCGAGGTTGTGGCGAAGCAAAACCTTCGCTAGGCGAGCTCCTGGCGAAAGGCTCCAGTAAATTGGTTAATTAATTCGCTAGGCGAACTGAAGGCGAAGTGGCAGCGAATTCAGTCTGTTTTGGTGAAAAGAGCAGCCAGCACTAGCTCGCTAGGCGAGGTCCTAGCGAGTCCCCAGCGAGCATTCCAGTAGCAAAACCTCTCAACCTCGCTGGGGCGAAGGTTGAAGCGAGTTCTTCGCTAGGCGAAGGTCTGTTCGCTAGGCGAACATGACAGTTCCACAGGCCCTGTTTTCTCTGGGCGCAGGGGCATTTTGTGCCCATTTTTGGCCTTCGCTAGGCGAGCCATTCTGCTCGCCTAGCGAACGTGACAGTTCTGCACTTGTCTATAAGTAGCAGGTGCCACTTTTTGTGCCCATACCACTTTTTACCAACTTTTCCATTTTTTGTACTTTCTCTTAGATATTTTACAGCATTGTTTGGAGGGATTTTTTATGCCCTAATTTCATTTTCTCTTCATCTAGCAACCATCTTCCACAAAAAGAAGGTGGATTCCCATCCAACCTCGATCATTCGACTTGGATGTTGATCAACCCTCTTTTCTTACTTGCCGACCAAGCTACCATGAAAATGAGTAGCTAAGTCTCCATTTGTCAAGGTTAGATGTAGGTGATTTCCAAGCTTTGTGTGTAAATGTAAGGATCCTCATATGTAAACTCTTTAACGGTAAATATATGATGAAAACTTTGTTTCTATTTAAAACTCTTTGTGTTGGTATTTGATCGAGAGATGTTTACCGATTCTTGACCTAGGTTTTCATCCAAACTTGTTTGTTAGCTAGAGATAGTAACGAATGATTTTGTTCACCATAAGGTTGAACCAAAACGTTGTCTTTTTGATAGATTGTGTTCGAGAGAAACAATGGATCAAAATGACAAAACTCACAATGGGTGTTCGAGAGAAACGCATTGAGAGGACCTTGTGAAATAATTTATCATCTAAAGGAGTTTATAATATTGTTGACCGTGCAAAAACATGCAAAGCAAATGTAATCATTGAAACCTAACTTTGACAATATTTCTCATATTAATCAAAACATAACTTTTACCGCAATTAATTACTTTGTATGCAAGATAACTTGATTAAAACCAAAACCCTAGTGTTACATTAAGTTAAGATTAATTCAACCATTGAACGGCAGTGATATCTTACAATCTCTGTGGATACGATAACAAAACCCGACACTTAAAAACTGTCTTCAACAATGCTTTGGCTACCCTAGGATATATGTTTAAGGTCAAGTGGAAGAATGAATCGCCATCTATCCATATTGACTACTTGGATGAGCCAGTGTACTGTTTAGTAGCTGAAGAGGAATCAGACGGCTATCCCTGGTTTCATGACATTAAGAGGAATCTGGAAAAGCAAGAATATCCAGAGGATGCATCCATCACGGATAAGAAGTAACTTCGAAATCTCTCAGCTAATTTTTTCTTAAGCGGAGACGTGTTGTACAAGAGAAATTACGACTCAGTTTTACTCAGATGTGTGGATAGGCACGATGCAAACTAGATCATAATGGAAAATCATGATAGATCCTTTGGGACACACGCCAATGGGCATACCATGGTTAAAAAGATCTTGATGGTTGGTTACTATTGGATGAATATGGAGGTTAACCGCCACCACCACGTTCAGAATTGCCATAAATGCCAGATTTATATAGACAAGATCCATATGCCACTGGTTCCACTCAATATCTTAACATCACCTTGGTCTTTCGCCATGTGGGACATCGACGTGATCGGGCGTATTGAGCCGACTGCATCGAATGGGAACCGCTTCATCCTTGTGGCCATTGACTACTTCGCTAAATGGGTGGAGGCAGTCTTGTATGCAAATGTCACAAAGCAAATGGTGGCTCGCTTCTTAAAGAAGGAAATTATATGTCGTTATGGGGTCCAAATAAAATCATCACAAACAACGGGCCTAACCTCAATAACAAGATGATGAAATAATTATGCAAAAACTTCAAGATTGAACACCATAATTCATCGCCATATCGTCCGAAGATGAACGAAGCTGTTGAGGCAGCCAATAAGAACATCACAAAGATCGTTTAGAAAATGGTGCAAACATAAAAGGACTGACATGAAATGCTCCCATTTGCTTTATATGGATATCTTACTTCGGTACACACTTCCACCGGGGCAACACCGTTCTCGCTAGTGTATGGCATGGACACAGTGCTGCCCATCGAAGTAGAGATTCCTTCTTTAAGGATATTAACAGGTGTCAAATTGGATGAAGCCGAATGGATGCAAGCTAGATTGGATCAACTTAACCTCATCGACGAGAAATGCATGACATCCATATGCCACACTCAACTATATCAGAGGCGGTTAAAAAGAGCTTTTAACAGGAAGGTCCATCCTCGAAATCTTGAGGTTGGAAACTTGGTGATAAGAAAGATTCTGCCGATTCACCTAGATCCACGGGGAAAATGGATGCCTAAATATGAGGGACCATACGTTGTGAGAAAGGTCTTCTCCGGAGGAGTCTTAATCTTATAAACTATGGATGGTGACGATCTCCCATCCCCGGTAAATGCAGACGCAACAAAAAACTACTTCGCCTAATGAACCCGCTAAGTTGATCACCCCGAGGGACAACTTAGGCAAAAGAGGGTATCCTGGTGGACCATAAAAATAAAGGTCCAGGAAAAAATTAGGGATAAAACCAAAAGAAATAAATAAATCTGCTAAGTTTATCACCCCTAGGGGTAACTTAGGCAAAAAGGGGTATCCCGGTAGGCTGAAAACCCGAAAGGGCAGTCTGGGAAAAAATTAGGGATTTGAAAGACAAAAAACTGCAGTCTATGAAGGATTCGTACCTCCGTCTCTGCAAGTGTGAAAACCCTGAAAGGGAAGAATCGATCCAATCATCGAATTGAGAGGTGAAGAAAAAGGATCTTCGAGGACATATGGACTATAGCAGGATGAGAACTCAATGGATGCTCAGGCCATTTCCATTGTATTTTTTTATTTTCTCTCTCACAATTACCTCTTTAAGGAATTACTTCCTGTTGTAAATTTCCCATTTACGGGTTCTTCATCAATAAAAAGTGTTGTCATTCAAATACGTTTGATTTTTTTATTTTTATTTTTCTGCTTGTTTGCAAGGATGAATATATTTGTTAATAAACAATGCTTTGAAAACTCCAAGGAAGTAACAATAAAGTATGGAGACTACTCCCCAGCAGAGTCTCCACTTAATTTTTGTAGCGATAAATTTATGATCATCAAGCTATGGATAAGCAAGACATCAAATAACAAGAGTTGCCACCTCGCTTTTATTGTTTCCAAGGGAAACGGGAAAAGTACGAACAAAACCCAAAAGTAAGAAGTTTTCAAATCAAAACTAATAAAATGTCAGAGATTACAGGTAAGGGGGTTGGTTACACAGAGGGAAGGTGTTAGCACCCAAAGTGTCCTAGGTACTCCTAGGGAGCCCTTTCTTGTGTGCATATGTATTTTGTACAAAGTGATGTTTACAAACAAATAGAATGGGGGGATGAGAAAAGAATTCATTAATTATATTTTTGTGTTTGACAAGACCTTTAGACTTGTGCCTACATACCAACATAAAAATGAGGGATCAAAACCTCGTAGTTCATGGTATAAATTTCAAAATGGATGCATTGTTTTTAACAAAAATTAAGCTTGAAAGGCACAAAAGCCTAAAAATGGTTTGAATGAGTTAGTTCTTTTTGGCTTTTTTGAAAGTTTTGGTCAAGTATAATTAAGTCTATTTACAAGTTTGATTAAGAAAAGAAGTTTGAAAATGCAATGGCATAAGGCCAAAGTTTCTAGTTTGCAAAATGGTCAAAGTTTAGAATAAAACTAGTTCAAACAAAGAAGAATTTTTAAAAGAAGGGAGAGATTTTGAAATTAAAGAAGTGGGGAGGAGATGAAGAGACTAATCCTATGTACAAAATTAAAAGTTAAGAGTTGAAAATATCTGACCGATGGGTAGCAATCCAATAGGCAAGAATGTCATATAGAAACCCCAAATTCCCTTGGATATTAGAATTAAACAACAAACAATGCATACAATATTAATCTTGAAGAGCAAGGCGTCAAATAAAGATAACCCCATCCAAGCTTAGCCACTCCATGATCTTCTTCAAATTAGCCCATGTAGCAGATGAATTTCACAAGTCACAGGTTCAAAATAACAGCTTCATAATGATCATGTTGTAGATGAACTCAAAGGGATCTTCAATGATGTATCAGATGAAGTTTCAAATTACAAGCACTTGGTTACATGAAGATTGGAATTGACCAAGTCCTTTTGCATAGGGATGTTGCATAAATTCTAAGTACAATTGTTCAAGATCAAACCAACCGTCCACACATTAGTCTTTTAGATTTTTTTGTTTCTTATTATGTACATTAATGGTCAAAGACCATACAAACAAACAAAATATACACAAACAAGATATATCACACAATATGGTCCAAATGGACAAAGTGAAAAGGCATTAATATAAACAATTAGAATGGTACAAATGAATAGAACTTAAAAATTAAAGTGCATTAAAATAAAGGACTTGAAATTAAATGTTAGTTGTTAATAAGTTAGAAGTAGTATTATTTTGCTTTTGCTTTTAAGTCATTCTTTGGAGAACACTCAACCCACTTATCACAAGCATGGATCTTTGAGTCAAGACATCTTCCAAAGGAAGGAAAAAAGGCCAAGTTTCCACATAATACCATGAAAGAGGGGAGACTTATAATCTCACTAACTAGAATGCTATGCCTCTTATGTCAAAAATTTAGCGCTATGTTAAGCAATCGTAATTGGACTTATGTAGAAGTCACAACTATTTGAGGTCGGGCAATAGAATTTTGGTGTTAATGCATGTTAGAGACATATTATAATGGACTATGCTCATGAAACATACCACACACAAAAAGAATATGCAAAAGAGGTGGCCTAATCTCATCCATACTCATGTTGATTTTTCAATCAACTAACTTTAGGACTTTGAGATATCATAGGCCAAATGAAATGGATGCATAAAGAAGGGGAATTAGATGAAGAGGGAGGGGAATGGATCATAACTCAAATTGGTCAAAGGATGACTTTTACCAAATTAATATCATTCATTCATTTTGGGAGATGGAATGTACATTCCATCAATCCCCTAAATCCAATGATATTAACTTAACAAAGTCAAATCAACCTTGACCAAGACCCAACAACACAAGTCAAACTTATACAAACCATCACAAGAGGTCAACACAATTATTTGGCATTTATTCAATTTAAAAATACTAAAATAATGCATTTAAATTAAATATGGTTTGTTAAATTCCTAAAACCTTATCAAAACACCAAAGAAATGGCCATGAGATTTATCATAGGTCAAACAAGGTCAAAGGACCTTGGAGAAAAAATCTCAGAATTTTTAAGGACTTAAAAGTATTTTTAAACAATTAAAAATAAACACAAAATCAATTAAATCATGAAAAATATTAATAATAATCCAAAAAATTATTTTAATTCAGAATATGAAAGAGGATTTTTTTTTTTGGTGAAACTCATAGTTTTTGGATCAATATTAAAAATAATATGAATTAATGAAAATCAAATGAATTAAAACAAAAATCATAAAATCAAAAAAACGTGAGCCACTTAATCTCCCTCATTAATGAGGTGGCAGATCAAGTGGATGGAAACGCGCATTCCATGGTGGAACTTAGTCAGCGCGCCACACGCGTGGTAATCAAAACCAATGCCTAAGATTAAAACAATTTAAACAAGATCAATGACTCAGAACCTATCCAGCACACCACCGACGTTGAACCTCCAACCACCTTCTCAGGTGGGGTCCACCGGACTGGTTCACTCATCACCATCAAGAAAATGAAAAAAGTGGACATGATCTGAAAGAAAAAATGGCGTAGAGCCCGAATCTGACCTCAATTTTAACTAACTCCACACATATAGAAAGATATGAGGAGTTGAATTTTGAGGTGTGTCAACTGAGTTGCTTTGATTTGACCTCAAAGCAACTCAATCTTCTTGCCTACATTGGTAGGACTTCAGACAACCAAAGATCCAAGAAAATTGATGAGAATTAAGTGAGAATCTAAAAGATGAAGTTTTCTGAAATTTACCTTCAATGTTATGCAAAAATGGATCTTGCTTGCTTCAACCTTGATCTGATCACACTTGAGAGGCTTGCAAGTTTCCGTAGCGGAGGGTTCATTCATGGTAATGAATAACACTTAGCTGCTGTGATCGAGGGTGATGAAGATGAAGACTGCACCAATTTTGTGACGCATGGAAAAGCTTGCAACAATTGGACTGTTGTTGATGTTCCTATTATTGTGCATCGATCTAAGTAATTGCTTTTATTTGTTTTTGAAAATCCTTCTCATATGTGTCGCATCCGCGAAAAACAACCGGCAGGCTGAAACAAAAACACAAACAGAGCCGCCACTGCGCGTTATTTATCCCAAGATAGGGAAAGGAAACGCTCAGAGAAACCTGGAAAAAGCATGGTCTCGCGACCAAAGAGAAAGGGTAAGGGAGTCGGTTACGCAAGGGGAAGGTATTAGCACCCCTCACGTCCGTCGTACTCGACGGGATCCACGTTCTAAAAGAAAGAAAAGGTTGCTAAAACACCACACACACACTCAAAGAACACAGGTGGGGTTAAGAGGAAGAGGGCTCGCTAGGACATCGCATCCTATGCCTACGTATCTCGTCTGGAACGAGAATCAGAGCTGCCGTAGTTCGGCTCACGCACACCAAACAAGACACATACAAACTCAGGCGAACTTGGAACCCGAATGCCAATCGCTGGGCTTGCATCGGCTTCCGAACCAAACAAACACAATCAGGACACGGACGGCCAATCGCTGGGCTTACATCCATATCCTGACACACAAGAAGATTAACAAGCAAACACACACAAAAAGAAAAAAAGTGCCCGGAGAGGTCTCGCACGACCTCCTGCCTACATACCTCGTCTGGAACGAGGATCAGGGCGATGTAGTTCCCCTGAAAGGGAAAGAAATTCTAGCCAGAAACCAAGGGAAGACACTACCAGGGAGTTGTACTCGAGCCTAGTGTTATCATGCATCATTGCCCTATGTTGTGGTTTCTACCTACTTGCACAACAGCAAGCTAATCCTATCCAGGAAAACAAGCATGCAAGCATCAACAAAACAAAACAAACATTTCAAGAAAATATTCACAAAGCACACACTATATCCAGTCAAAAGTGGGCTCAAACAAAGGGTTCGACTGCCGAGGCAAGTCATTTGTACAAGGGTAGAGTTAGCTCTTAACCTTGCCATTGAGAGGCTAAGGTGAAGCTGATGAGAGGTGAGTGAAGATTAGACTTCACAGCTCTTATCCCTGGCCAGGGAGAGCTTCAGACAAAGGAGCGTGGGTCCAGAATGGAGGGACCCTTCTACACTCAAGACTCTGACACAACTGTACAAAGTACAAGATCTTGGGTTTGTCCCAATGCATTAACACAATGGTGTGAGCAGAGGGACGACTCAACAGAATAGCGGGGGATAGATTGCATATCCCTTGGGTTCCGCCAATTGCCTCATAGAGGTCTTTACCTGCTTGGCACAAAAGTAAACAATCACAAACATCGCCTCTTAAGGAGGACTTCAGACAGTTGCCTGGCTAAATAACAAGCCAGGTCTTCCAGACTACATGAAGTATAGAGATTCTACCTCGACTGGTTTAAAAACCAAGCAACAGCAAGCAAGTTCTCAAGGAACTGTAAGCAACTTAATGTACCTGAAATCAATCAAGTATCATCAGTACTTAGACAAACCAACAGTAAACAGCAAATGTTAATCTGTACAGTCAAACACAAATTAATGCACACAAGTGCAAGCCATGAGCTCAAACTCAAGCATCAAACCCTACAACACCAAGTCAATGTTAGTTTACAACATCAAACAAAACTCAATTTAATCAGCTTGCATTGTTCTCCTTAAAGCTCTTGCATCTCAACCTGAAAATCCAAACCAAACATGAGAAACTAGACCACTAGGCCAAGCCTAGGGTCCAAAGGGGATGAAAAATCCAAAACAGCAAGTGAAAATTATCAAAAATCACACTTAAACAAATTAGAATCAAATGCAATTGGTCCCATGCTCATATCAATCACCATTATCATTTTATGCACAATTTAGCATCAAACATGCAATTTGCAACTCCAAATGACCAAACAGAACTATCTCAACCAAAAGCATACCAAAACAATTCAATTAATTCCACAAAAATTCAAGTCTAAACAGAACATATCCAATGAATAGCATATCAATTTTCAGCTCAATTGGATGAATAGAAGTAGGGCAATGAAAATCATAAAGTTCAGACAAGTTCAAACAAGCCAACACATGGTATCCAAACAAACATCAACTTCCAAAAATCATAAAACAGTGACAACAATTAAGAAATGAATGGGATCAAAACCACAATGACCTATAATGTGCCTACAATGCTCATACCAAATTTCACACTCATACAATCAATGATCAGAATTTCACAAAGCAAATGGTAACAGGTGTCACACAATGTCAACAAAATGACCAAACAGAGGGAAAAATTCCAATCAAATAGGAAAAGCCATCAATAAATCCAGAAAAAAGTCACATGTGATTTCAACATTCATATGTTTATTCATGCAAAATTTCAACTCAATTCAACATCCCTAAGCATTTTAAATAAAATCATGAAGTTGACCTAACTTGGTGTGACACAAATTGTCACACCTCTAATCAAAAATTCATATCTCATCAACCAAGTATCCAAAAATCACAAACTCTACATGAAAATCACCATAAAAATGTCCAGAATATGCACAAAAAATTTCATTCATTTCTTTGAAAGCATCATCATTTCATGAAGGATATGGCAAAACATACACAAATGTGACACATCAAACAATCCCTAGGCATTTTAATTTTCTACACATGCACAAAATTTACAAAAATCATGATTAAATTCTACACATCACAAGGAGTATTATGAAAAAAATCTCACCAAAATTGGATAAAAAATGAGTGAGTTATGAATTTCTAAAGATCAAGCATCAAAATGAAATAAAAAAAGAAAAATAAAATGAAATAATATTGATAATTAAAAGGAAAATGGCATTCTCGTAATTCCTGAGCCACAGACCAAAACGCGGTCGTTGGCATTAATGCGGTGGCAAGCGTTCATTGGCCCTGGGCGCGTGGTAAACATAATTCGAAAACCAGGCCAAGCAATTGAAGATCAAACACGCTCATATTCATGTTCTTCATCAAGAATCTCCAGAAAATTTCCAGCAACGCTCAAGAACAATTTTCAACGAAAATGAACAAACCGCACATCAACGTGTTCATCTTTCACTCAGGATCATGGATATGTCATCTATTTCTCCTAACTCTCAACATACAACACGGATCGAGCAAAAAACGAAATGCGCATCAAACTTTAATTCACGATTACTCTCTCCATAGTTAACCAATTCACAAACTAAAAACATCATGTTAATCTACGTTCAAAGACCTTTCTAAACCCTAGCTTAATTCGAGCAATGATGAAATTCGAAAACTGACCTAGTGGTTATGGTAGTGCTTGATCTTGATGTTTCAAGGTGTAAAAGCTTCAAACAGATTGAGATTGATGTATAGGAGGTTGAACGCAATGCCTAGCTCGATCCAAAACAGCTCCAATTGGAAAAAACTTCAAAACTCCATTGATGACCTTGCTTTGAACAGTCCACGATCTTGAGGTTTTTTGCAATGATATAGCAAAACAGTTGCACAATAAGGTTTGTGGAGAACGAATCAAAGAAGAATCGTGCCAATTGATGAAGATTTGATGGAGAATTGTGAAAAAAAGCTTGATGAAGTTTTGGAAAGTTTGAGAGAATTTTGTGGTTTTTGAGGGAAAAACAGTTACAGATCTTGGAATATGGAATTGTGATTATGATTCTGTTAGGATTAGAAACTTATACCATCTCCTTAATCACTTTGTTAATCCAAATTAACAAAAATCATGTGATTAGTGAAAATGTGCATTTAAGTGCAAGGGCAAAATGGTCCTTTCCAAATATTGCAATGTGACAGCAAAAACCAGTTGGCACAAGTTATATTTTGCATTTGGAGTATGTTGGCATTGGTTTCATGTCCAAATTCCAAGTATTGCTCAAATTCACTATCTCACACCAAAAATTCAACATAGTCCACTTGAAAATTGACTTTTTGCCTTGACCATTTTTGATGAATTTTGATCACACACCATGAAAGTACATGTGAAATGGGGTTTGCTCACAAAAAGATCACCCAAATTGGACATTCCATGTGAAAGTTATGCCACTTTGATTATAGGCATTTTTGGAAAATGAATGGACCATAACTTGTCAACCATACATGGGAATTTCAAGTTCTTGGACTTTTTAGAAAGGTGAGATCAAGATCTACAACTTTCATGTTGGACAAATTTTCATTTGAAGCTTTTTTGGACATGTAATTTTGTGGTAAAAAACTTTCCATTTTTGGAAACTTCCATTACAAGTCACTTTCTATTTTTGGCAAATTTTGTCCTGACTTTATTTTCTTCATTCTTGAGCTTTGACATGTCAAATGAGACTTATTTCAACATGAATGAAGTGTATCCAACTCTCTCCCACCTCCAAATCCATAAAATCAAACACAGTTGACCACAATTGACTTTTTCAACTAATAGATGGATTTGGCAATGCACTGATCAAGCTGAGCCTCAAACTCCTGATGAAATGGCTCAAGGTTGAAACCCTAGCCTCCATAAGCTCAATATAATCATATGATGATCCCCATATCCATTATAGACCTCATCTCCTGGTTGTGCTTTGATTGGCCCAATGCAGATGATTAGGGTTGACCAGTGGTCAAAACCCTAATCTCAAGGTAGCTGATCAATCTCTTGAACCTTCTGGATGATATCAAGACCATGATGATGATGATGATGTATCATTTCAACCAAGGATGAAGATCAACCTCCTTGAGAATCAAGAAACCCTAATTTGGACCACAACCCTCAGACAGTTAATGATCCAGTCCAATGAAACCCTAGCTTGCACCATGACCTCTTCATCTTCTGACCAAGACTAAGGAGGATGACTTGCACAATGTTGCCACATGAGATGCAACATGCAATGTCTAATGACCTAAAAAATGATATGCAATATGTTATGCTAGCCCCAAGAGAGGAGGGCAAATTTTGAGGTGTTACAATATGCCTAAGGGAGAAGTGAACATTGTTTGGGCATTTTCAAATTTGATCATCAATAAAATATAATTTTATTCATCCACATCTATGATGTTTTTGTTTTTTACTTTTTGCTTTATTCTGAAAAAAATGGTAATCACAAAAAACAGAAATAAATAATAATTTGTCCATCTGCATAATATTTGGTCACAATTCACTTCTCTAAAATCAAAATATCAAATCATTATGCAGGTTGGTTTCTAAACCCATTGAATACAATGATCCTTCATCTCCTCCAAATTTTGAATTCCCTGTGTTTGAGGCCGAGGACGAAAGTGATGAAGAAGTATATGATGAATTGTCTCGCCTACTTGAGCACGAGGAAAAAGCCATTCAGCCATTTGAAGAGCAGATTGAGCTAGTCAACTTGGGTTCCGAGGATAAGGTGAAGGAAGTCAAGATTGGGTCTCGACTATGTCCAGACGT